>NC_046170.1:46670184-46730184 GCF_011064425.1 Rattus rattus | reverse complement strand
CGAGCCCACCTTGCCCCTGAGAAGAACAATGGCTGACTGCCCCGTGATCCATGGACAGTGAAGGGCCCGCCCCACGCTCTCTTCCACTGCCTGCCTAAGACCTGGAACAGCACGCACACTGCTAGAACACAGACAATGAGTGCTGTTGTTTGAATTCACATAGCGGGAGCTGGATTTGGTATGAAACAATCAGGCAATTACATTTAAGCACCAGCACGGGAGACCTAAAAATTCACGTGCGCTGTCAGTCAAGAAAAGAAACTCATCAGCTAAGCTCTCCTCTGCTGATGCTCGCTGGTCTGTCTCCTGGCAACACATCCTCTAAAGGCTCACCCCTGAATCTCAATCCCTAGGCTAAATGGGCAGCACGCCCCCCCCCTCCAGCAAAGAGCACACCATAGAACAAACAGAGGTGGGGGAAAGATTCCTGAATAGCTTAACACTGAAATGGGGGAGGGACGGAGGGGGGCATGGGGAGGAGGCATGGGGAGGCATTGGGGGGAAATGGGGGGAGCGTGGGGGAAATGTGGGGAGGAGCAGGAAGGAGCTTGGGGGGAAGAATGGGGAGCATGGGGGTGTGGGGGGGAATAGGGGAGCGGTGGGGAAGCGTTGGGGAGCATGGAGGGAATGGGGGGGGGGGGGATGGGGAGGAGTGGGGGTGTGTAGTGGGGGGAAGCAAAGTTCCCAGCTTCAGCTTCGGTCATTCACAAGTAGACAAGACCCAGAACTGCTGCCACCTTTGGAGACAAATCAAAAATGGCCCATTAAAAAAATATTAATAATTTTAAAAGTGGGTTTTTGAAAATACCCATCAAAAGATGGCTTAGCAGTTAAGAACGCTTGCTGATCTTGCCGAGGACTTTGGTTTAGCTCACAACCATCCTAACTCCAGTTCCAGGGGACCTAAGTCCCTCTTTTGGCCTCCAAGGACATCAGGCATGCACACAGGTAGTACATACATATACATACCTGTAGGTAAACACTCATACACATAAAACATAAATCTTAACAATAAGTAAAAAGGTAGTTACAACAACCGTAGAAACTGCCCCTTGCTTGCAGTTCTACAAAATAGAACTAGCAGCTGTAATTTAATTAAAGCGTTATCGACACTCCCACTAATTTAAATGTAAACAAGTTATAATTTTCATTATGATTTTGCTCCTCCTTCCTTTTTGAGACAGTAGCTCATGTAGGTCAGGCTGGCCTAAAAATCCCTATGAATGGAGAAGAAGACCTGGGCGTCCCATCCTCCTTTCTGTATCAGCCCATGCTGAGGCTACAGGTAGATGCTACCATGTTCAGTTAATGATCAGTTATGTGTTCAGTTATGTGGTGCTGGAGATGGGGTCTGGGGCCACCAGTCTGATACATAAGCATCAACAGGTCCCACCCTCAGCCCACTCACCGGGATTTTTACAATACACTGGTTTTGTTTACATCGAGTCAGTGTCAGAAACAGAGCTCCAAAAGCCAAGAGCCGCTCCCAGGAGAAAAGGGGAAGGAACTACACAGTGAATGTACCAAGTCATAGCATGTCACCAGCTCAAAACAGCACAAACAACACATGAACACACGCATATACACATATACACAGATATACAGAAACACATATATACATATACACACAGACATACACATATACACACATATACACACAGACACACACATATATAGCATACACATAGACACAGAGACCCATACACACACACACCCCATACCCATACATATGCACACAGACACAAACATACACACACATATGCACATACATATACACATATACAGCACACACATATACACATACATACACACACATATATACAGATATAGATACATACACATATACACACACATATACACACACAGACACAGACATACACATATACACATACAGACATACACATATACACACATATACACACATATACACACACAGACATACACATATACACATACAGACATACACATATACACAGTGTGCCCTAAATCATGGGACCACATGGAGAAGCCAAGGCACAGGGAGCCCTGGGAACAACTTCAGAGCAGCAACAAAAACAGGAGAGTAGGGGTTGTAAGAAATGGCCCACTAATTACTAAGAACTGTAAGTAACGAAGTCTGTACTTAGCCGTTAATTACTAAGACTGTTGGGCAGAGTTGGTCTACATTCGCTGCTACAGAAACACGTCCAAGACGCACCAGAGAACAGTAGTATAGCAAGAAGATATTTGCAGGTCATTGTGCTAAAAATGCTCGAGTGAGTGCAGAAAATTCTAGATGCATGGAGAAGCAGAAGCCAAACAAATGCAAAACAGAAAAAGCAAAGAACAAAACAAACAAAACAAAACAAAAAAACTAAACTTAGTCTCTTTCCTCCAAGGCAGAGAATGGGTGTGGTCCAGAGCACTCTACTTAACACTCCACATAGATTTCTAATTTCTCCCCATCACCATGAACTCCTGTAATAATGAATAAATAAGACTGTCCGAGTCCCACAGGAGTGGAAACCCATGAGGAGAGAGGGTAAAGTTACAAAATCCGTAAATGACTGCTCAGTGAAAAGCACAGGATCCTGCCAGGCAAACGTGTTCTTTCCTGCGCAGGGCATGGCTGTAGACAGATACAACTCATCACCTGGAGACTTGTCTGCATCCGCACAGACACCTGAGTTTGTTTCAGAGCCTCACGGGCTGAAAGAAGACACAACGTGCCTTCGCCAGAATCAAGAGCCTTTTTAGTTTGTTAGAATGAGCTCTAGTAAAGACTAAGTCGGTAGTGAACAAAAGGATTATCTTACCCCTCTCCCATGCCCACCTCTACACCCTACATCTTCCCCTTTCTGCCCCTGTGCAAGCCTCTCACACACACTTCACCACCCAGCGCCCCACCACAACAGTGCTCTGGTTCTCAGTCAGTGCTGGAGTCTTCCAAATACCATGATCAGTCTGTGAGGGTCGATGGTGAGAGTCCATAGATATAAGTTAACCAAGGCAGCCACTGGACATGGAGGAGCCTGGAAACGGAAGGTCATGCAGGCCCACATCGCCTCTCAAACAGTTAGTCAGCACAGCCGAAGTTAACATGCCAGGTCCCATTAAAATGAATATTGCGAACCAATTAGTAGAATAAATGGTTTGCCTCATAATGGGCTTTGTCTGTGTTAATTTGCCTGCGTGCTGGAGGAGCTACAAGTAGAAGGCAGGACCAGGTGCGATCCCAGCGCTGTGGCGGAGAACCCAGGACACAGGTGTGAGGCGGGAGCTCACGGCGGTCGGGGGAGGGGGGTATACAGTCATACGTGAAAATCATGAAGGACAAGATAATTCTGTTGTCATCCAATGTAGAAACCAACATGGAGACAATTGTTCACTGAGCTAAGCACTCGAAACCGTAAATGCAACAGTAGTGGAAGTAGGGAAGAAACAGTGACGCTGAAAACCAAGGGCGTGGGCAAAGCGCAGTCCACAGCAATGACACGACATCAGCTTGAAAGCATGTGTGCCCGTTTGCTTTGCAGAGAGCTGCAACATATTACGTGGTAAGTGGCCGCGTTTCTGTGACTGCTTTATCTCCAGGGAACAGTAAATGAAACAATCCTGCTGGACAGGGCTCTGTGAACACGGCTTCTCACGAGATGGATAAATTAATCGACGTGCTTTTATTTCCATTCATTTCTCGTTTCCTTTCCGAGGCAAAGATGGATCCAGCTACGCACGGGCTCTTTCCTGGCTGACTTTTCCTATCCTGACATCTCGAAACAAGTCAAAGGGTGGATTTTAAAATGAAATAAAAAAGAAAGAAGGAAAGAAGGAAAGAAGGAAAGAAGGAAAGAAAGAAAGAAAGAAAGAAAGAAAGAAAGAAAGAAAGAAAGAAAGAAAGAGGGAGGGAGAGAGGGAGGGAGGGAAGGAGGGAAAGGAAAGGAAGAAAGAAACCATCACTAGCAAAGGCCTGGCACGCATTTTGAAGTTCCACAGTGACAGTACCCACTAACGTTACAGCTCTCCCCGCCCACAAGTGTCATTCTTGATTGCAAGTGGCCCTGTGTATGAAGCCTTACCCCAGAGCCCTGTCACAAGGAATGCTGGGAATGCAACATATCATGTGTTTGAGTTCACTGTGCTGCTTTGCCACTGGGTTTAAGGTGTTCAGTAATAATGTGCTTTGTTCTCAAAAGTGTCCCCCACACCTGCCAACTGAGAGACAGGGAGGCTCTTGCAGAAAGATGTGTTGTTGTGCTGCCCTCTAGTGGTAACTCAAAACAGCGGAAATGGGGGAGGACCAGGATAAGATTGAGAAACGAACTCAGGGGAAAAAATAATGAAGAGCTCATCTCTAAAGATTCAGCAGTACCCTGTTATTTGATTGGTATAAAACAAATCTGCTCGCACATCACTACAGAGCTGTCTACTCACTTTCAGAATCCCTACGTAGGAAAAATATCCAGGGCAAAATCAGCAAGAGCGCATGTGTATAAACATATACACACAAATTCACTGCAGCTTTAAGGTAAGAGAACACTAACTAGCAAGGCAGGTCTACAGGATGTAACATTTGTTACGGTGATGAGGACAGGGGACGCTTCTTAAGACACGGTGGGGAGTGGATAGGCAGAGAGTGGACCCTCTAGCTAGTATGTGTGCTCTAAAGTGTAGCCATGTTCGCACAGCAGTGGCACAAACTTCCAATAGCAACACTTGAGAGGCTGAAGAAGAAGATCACAAGTTCGAGGCTAGCCTGGGCTCCAACACATAGCACATTTCAGGCCAGGGTAGGAAAAATAGACCCCCATCTGCAAAGACAGGAGGGGGTACCTTGGCCATTTTCCCAGGATTCCGAGCAAGTAAAGAAATGTCTAAATTTTCAGAAAAAAAAAAAAAACCTAAAACTTAACAAAGCCGCATTGCTTCTGGAGACTACACATTAAAATCACATCAAAAATCAAAATCACCCAATAGGTTCACACAGGCAAGATTTCCTTTGTCAAAGCCAAACCAAGTCTGGAGGAGAGGAACAAAGTAGGGTAGGTATCAATGGGGTTTTAGAAACAGTCTCTTCTAGTCAGAACATGCAGGCAGTGGGAACCTGGGTTCTCCAGAGACGCCTCACAATGCTGTTTGAACACTTACAGAAGCCTCCATCGCAATATCTTAAAATAAAATCTATCTTCACAAAACAGGCCAGCTTCGCCTCAAAAGTGTGCAGACTCGCGTCTCTTATCATCCAGCAATAGCTTTCAACTACAGACGTACAGCGACCTCTTCTGGCTGGCCACGGAAATGCTCCAACAACAAGACAAAGGACTCCCAATCCCAGGTAAACCACAAAACTGCCCAGCCACTTCCCCTCCAGGCAACAGCCACAAAGCTAAGCTTTGAGCATGTTTTCTTTGATTCGGAAATCAGTTATGAACCACCCAAAGCCATCTTTTGCCCTTGTTAACACGTGCATGCTTTCACAATTCTGAGCAGCAGGAAATAGGCAATATAACAGAGTCATTTCAAAGACTGTTTATAACCACACCTAGGATCTGAACACCATCAGCATAGTGTCTCAGAAGGGACATTCATTCCTAATAGAGTAGGAAAGGGACATCCATTCCTAATAGAGTAGGAGAGGGACATCCGTGCAGGAGCACACCTGAAAACCAGTTCCAAGCTTTCCTGGCTCTGACCAGCAGGTTTTGTCCTCAAGTAATTCAACTATTAAAGGAGTCACTGCCCACAGGGGATTTTAAGGACATAGTTAATAATATACATCAAGCACATGATTTGCCTCTGATGAACACCATATACAACATATATAAACAAAAGCCAACAGGCTGATATTCCCTCCACAAACCCCCTCACAATTCTCTGTAAGGTGCAAAAGTACATTCTGACAATCCTCTTGGATAGAACTTAGCATAATGCAGACCTTTAAAGGGGTATTTGAGGCCAGATATGGTGGCTCACGCCTGTAAATCTGCCATCCGGGTGACCGAGGCAGTGGGATTGTTAGTTCAAGGGCAGTCTTAGATGCATAAACAGACCTTGCCCCAAAGGAAAAAATAGGGAAAATGACATTCTTATAAAGGACAATTTGACAGTATCTGTCACTCTATATAACACACCGTTTCCTTTGCTAGTTATACAATTGTGAGATATGTTTAATATACATTGTTTTTAATTAAAAGGAAAAGGAGGGACTGTGATATATTTAATAAACATAAAACATTTCCTGATTATAAAAAGAAGTCTGAGAGCATCATGGGCTCAATCAAGTAAGACACCCCCAAATCATAGGCTAAAACTGTAAAGACAGTTTCGTAAGATTACCCATGCACTGCATTCAGTTTTTCTATACACTTGGCATATCTGCATCATACAAACATTTACAGTTAATTCTTTCTGGTGGAGAAGGAAGAGCGCTCTCAGTTCCTTGGGTTCTTCTAGGAGGTGGCCTCCTAACCAGGAACATGCTCTATCCTTAAAGGAATTCTAATAGAGACAGTTTGCTTATGTTGGCACGCATCCAGAAAAGCCAAAATTAACCAAGGTCTTCCTATAGCTGCCCATCCAAGACACAGATGAAACCTTAGAGAACAAAGTTTGGAGGCAGCATCTTGGGAAAGAAGTATTGGAGAGAACTGACAGTGGATGAGAGAGGGCAGAGAGCAAGGGCACCTGCACTTAGCTGAATCTTTAAGCCTGGCCTTTACTGGCCGATCACAGAGTCATGTGTTCCATGAGGGTGTCAAGACCCTGGGCTCTCCCAAGGTTGCATCTAGGAAAGAGAAGCCTTGAGACATCAGCTAGTTCTTCCACACCTATCCACCCCCAACATTATCAACAAGCCTGCCATGATAGACATGTCTACCTCAACACTGCACATGAGCCTGCTTTGGTGGCCACGTCCTGAGTGCTATTACCCCTGGGGTCTGCATGTTTGCTCTTCCCCATCTCTATGGCTAACACAGCCATCCTCCTCTCCTTCCTGCCTTCTTCGCTACCACTTTAGAGGTTCAGTGGTCCACAGCAAACCAAATACTGCTATCAAAACATAGATCTTATTACTCTCAGGTGCAAACACCTGCTCCTTGGTTTCAAAATGCCCCTATCAGAAACCTGCATGGATCTTGAATGGACTTGGCTGGGATTTTACCTCATCAAAGGACAAACTCCCTTGACCTCTTCCAAAGCAGACCCTATACCTCTAGCTACTCTGTCCTGTCATCCCTTGGGGGCCACATGGATCCCTGCCATTATTAGAGATGCACCATGTCTACCACAAACATCATAGACATAGAAAGCAACACTAAGCATTGAACTATGCTAAGTCCCAAGTCACCGAGCATTTACTGGATGCTGGATGCTGGATGCTGAGCTGGCCCACTACCCGGAACACCCTGGCTAAGCTCTTTCTTCTTGCCTTATCTATACAAAGACTAATGATCCTTTTCCTTCAAACCATCTCTTCCCATTCTACAACTGCAAACAGTTCCTTTGGTACAATGTTGCACTTGCTTCCTTTGACACAATGTTGCACTTGCAGTAGCAAGCTGGCATGGTCCAGTCTCCCTCTATATACCCTAATGATGTATAACCATTAACGTGTGTGGTATTCATGGTGAATATCATCAGGGTATCCGCCCGATTGCCCCACACACACAGCCACAAAGAGAGCTCACAAAACACATGTCCAGGGGACGTCCTCATCCCTCACATGCTATGGAATCAATGGGTAGAGTGAGAGGCAAGTTGATGCAGGAGGTTATATTCTGGAGCTGAGTTTACAGGGCCATGGGACGTTCCTCTACTAGACAGGTGACAGCAGAGTGACACCCTTACCCTCTAGGCTATTGGTTGTCATAGCAAAAGTGTAAAATAAATGGGTAACAGGCACCAGGGCTTTCCTCTAACTCTGCTAGGTTGTACTTTGACATTTAATGACAGTGTCAAAGGACTCAGAGTAATACAAACTTAAGATAAAATTCTTCATATACACCAACAAGTATATAATGTGTAGTGAGGTGAAAGACTACAAGAAACACACACATTTTTTCAGATCTTCCTTTTACGAGCACGCAGAGAGAGAGAGAGAGAGAGAGAGAGAGAGAGAGAGAGAGAGAGAGAAGGAGAGAGAGAGAGAGAGAGAACTAAATTCTGAACCCAAAGTAAGAGACAATACCCAAACTTTGAACTCATTTCTCCTTGTCCTTTGGCTAGCTACACATCCTAGTTCCTGTGACTGTAGCCTGGGGGAGACTCTACCTGCAACTAGAAAGCCTACAGAGCCCCAAAGGACACATACAATCTTTACTCAGCTCAGTGGGCCTGTTTAATATCTTCAAACTGCTTCATTCAAGTAACAGCTAAATCCCGAGGGCCATCTCTGCACTCTGGCAGCTCTCTAGCCACAGTGACATGTATAGGTTTAATCTCTGATGCCACAATGTAGCTGATGCAGGGCACCATGACTCAACAGAGCTTGGGGAAGAGGGGACTGTCACTGTCATGGTTCCAGGCTAGATAGCTTCAGACCACCACAAGAACACACAGAACCCCAGCATTCTTGAAATCAGCTTATTTGCAGGAGTCAACAAAACAGCAAGAGCGCTGCCCTGACTTCTGCATTGTCTTTAAGAAGCCAGCTATGCCAAGTCTTTCATTCTCTTAGTTGTCTCTGACTGACAGGGGACAGCAATCCTTTTGGCGCAGCCAATGGAAACACAGAATTCATGAGAGATTAACAGGCTGAGTGAGAGTAGACCATGCATCTGAAGTGACAGAATGGTGTTTGCCAATTATACTGTTTCCTTGAGGTGCTGAGGCACTGAGCTAACTCCAGAGGGAAAGTGCCTGTCGTGACCTGAGCAACACAGAACAGGGCTTAAAGGAAAAGCAAGGACATAAGCCCGCAAGACTTGATCCAGTGGCACAGGCCTCTCATCCCAGCCTGAAGAGATGAGGCAGGAAGATCATATGATCTAGGCTAGCCTGGGATACATGGTAAGATCCTGAAGGAAAAGCAGGAAAGGAAGGAAGGAGGGAGGGAGGACGGAGGGGAGGGGGGAGGGAGGGAAGGGAGGGAAAAGGGAAGGGAAGGGAAGGGATGGACAGTCATTGGAGAGACAGAGGTGCAGGATCTCTGAGTTCCAGGTCACCCAGAGCTACACAGTAAGACCCAGTCTCAAACACAAAACAGAAGTCAGGGCACCTAGCTTCTAGATCAATGCTGTTGCTAAAGCTAGAGCAAAGAGACAAAGTTTAAAGAGGGTAACAAAGTTGTTTGCTTGCTTCCTCCCTTGCTTTGTATTTTGCAACATTTTACTGTGGGGGTTAGGGAGGGATGACATTAAACCAAAGTAGTTAAGAAAACCCCTTCAGTCCTGAGAACTCAGAGCCACGAGAAGCACCCATCACTGGTGTAAGCAGGACATGGACCCACAACGCAAAGAATGGCAACCTCTCCATGAACGAGGCTACTGAGAAATGGAAACTATGTGAACAGTTAGAAGACCTAAAACCACAAAAACCAAGTAACACTTGTTCCCTAGGTAACACTCATCCTTGGTTTTTCATCTTTGTTACTGGACTGCTACTGAGGAGGGAGCACAATTAGCTAAACATTTTTGATGGCTGTAATGAAATCCAGGTACACGAGAAATGTACTGCTCTCCCATGAAAGACTTAAAAAAAACAAAAACACTGTGCTTCTTTACTGAAACCTTACCCTTAAGCTCCAAATAATTCCCCAACTGCTTTCAAATTTAAATCCTAAAATTTCCTCTTGCCCCCTAGGCACTCACTGTTCTGTGCTGCAGCGTGCTCTAACATGCCTAACAACAGCAACGTCACAGAGTACCCTATCTCACCCCAGCAGTCCCTGTTACCACTTCACATTTCAGAGAACACTGTGGCAGGGAGGTCATCTGTGTGAGGACTCTTCTGTCCTGTGATTTTTTTTTCCACGTGTGAGCACGTGCTTGCTGTTTAGGTGAGAGTTGCTCACTGGCTTTGTAACTACTCTCTCTGGTGTAGATCTGGCCCCTCTTCAGTTCCCACCCCACTCTCGGTCCTCTCAGATCATGGGCCCACACCACCTGCCCCTGGGTATTTGTTTTTTTAGAAATATGAAAATATCTACTTTTGTTTTAGTAAAAAGCCGAAAAACCAAAAACTTTCTAAATAACTTTTGTCTCTTCTCTCCTGCCACTAAACTAAAGTCGGTCTCTTTCCACATGAATGCAAACTTTCTCTCTCTGCTCTGAGCTACACCACCAATCCCACCACTTCTTCCCCTTCACCAGCAATAACAATTTCACAAGGAGAACTTAAAACTTTTCTCTTCTGCATGTAAGAGTCACACCGAAGTAGAGCGCTTGCCTAGGAAGCGCAAGGCCCTGTAAGAATCACACCGAAGAACGATCCATTGTTCATCCTTTCCTAGAATAAACTTGCATGGCCAAGGAGTCCCTACACAGGAAGTAGCAATCTGGACGCTGCGTCCCTTCAGAGTGACAACTTGTCTTTTTCATCACGGCTACACCTCAAGTCTGGGAGACATGTGGTAGGTATCAGTGGGCATCGACTGACAGGAAAAATGTAGAGAACATAAGGAAAGAGACTGTGAGAGTCTGTCAGGCGAAGCTTTAGCAAGTTCAGCAGTCTTACAAATATTCCCCAAGCCTGGAGTTATTCTGCAGTCTACCACATAAAACAGGAACGGCCGTGAAAATGGAAACTTTGAAAGATGTTTTTCCTTTGAGTGCACAGGAGCAGACTTTTACCTGACACAAAATCAAACTGCTGCCAGAGCTCACATTCCCAAAAGCTCCTTGTAGCCCTAATTACTTGTGATTTCCAGCTGCCGTGAAAAGACGAGGGGCTTTGCTTGCTGTCTTCTAGTGACTATTAATGGTTGACAAGAGCTATTGGAGAGAAATCCTGGGATGAGTGAGCTGGGGCAAGCAACCCGCAAAGGAAAGAGAGAGCAACACACTTGGAAACCTGGCTTTGTACTGTGCAGAAGGCAGACACTGTGGTGGAATATAGCTGCTGCCTCCATAGCCTATATTAAAATTTCCAAGAATGATGTCGAGGAGCAGGGTCACAGGGGTCCCTACAGTTTCAGGATGCGTGCAGACCTGCATCAACTCCAGAGAGAAACACAATATGTAATTCTCACATAAATACTCAAAAAATATGTGTTTATCAACAGAAAAACTTTCCTCATCCCAGGGTCACCATGAGCCTGTGCACAGGTTATGAGGACTGCGTCTGACCTAAACAGACTGAAGGTTCGTGTTTTATCATCTTCAAACACATATGCAGTCATCATAACAGCTGTGACAATTTTAAGTCAGCTTCAAAGACATTCTTGAAAGAAAATCCACCAACCCTCATGAATGTTTGATAGCTTATTTTTTAATATTGATGTAATCCGAGTTACTCCCCTCGCCAAGAGCTATAGTGTACGTTGGGGATGCTGCTAGGTGTCTTTGATAAGACTCCCGTGACATTACACAATCCAAACAAGATACGAAAATATGGAAATAGTGCCTCTCCACAGGTGACACTGTAACAAACACCCAGCTGCTTCAGATGGCCTATCCTTTAACACTTCCTGGCTAGGTCAGAATTCCTACCGCTCCTTGGACAGTAGCCAGGGTAAACTTATAGCCACTGACAAGTCCTCCAAAAACAGGAAAGCAATGTCATCAGCTTTAAATATGCCCACAGAGCTGCAAAGGCTGAGAGGGATGGCCCAGTTCAGCAGATTTCAGGACTTCAAAGGACTCACAGCTGCCGACAAACCGCTATCCAGGCAGCCAGGGCTGGCTTGGCTTTGCACAAATATTTACTCTTATTGCACTTCAGTCACACAGCTAACAGCCTCCAGCTATCTCCAGAGGTCTGGGGCAGGATACTGCAGCACTCCGCTGCAGGCTGGGGGAGAAACAGAAAGGACACCGTCTTTCTAGTTGACTTGATGATTAGAGATGGCATAGCAAACTCTTAAGACTTAAAGAGTTCAGTTTTGGAAACTCTCCTGCTAGCCAGCTCAGTATGCTACCACCACGGAAAGAATGTCTATGTGTGCATAGACAGACAGACAGATTGTAGTGGCTATTCCTGGTTGTCAACGTGACTATATCTGGGATGAACTATAATCCAGAATTGGAAGGTTCACCTTTGATCCTGATCTTGAGGCTGGGAGATACAAGTTTCTGGCCTGGATCTTGCTATGGAGATCTTGAGGCAAAGTGGCTATGAATCCCAGGAGCTCTGAGTTCAAGGTCATCTGGGACAAAGTAAGTCCCAGACCCAGGCACGGTGGGACACACCTTTAATCTGGGACACACCTTCTATTGGAGACTTACATAAGGACATTTGAAGAAGGAAGCGTCTCTCTCCTTTTTGCCTGCCTGCCTGCCTCGTAGGACCAAGCCACTGCTAGATCCTTGGACTTCCATTCACAGCTGCTGCTTACCATTGTTGGGGAGTTGGACTACAGACCGTAAGTCATCAACCAATTCTCTTACTATATAGAGACTACCCATAAGTTCTGTGACTCTGGAAAACCCTGACTAAGACACAGATGGATGCATGCATGCACACATAGACAGACAGACAGACAGACAGACAGACACACACACACACACACACACACACACACACACAAAGGGAGAAGGCAAAAAGCAAGCATACTTTGACCACACTTCGGCAGTGGGTGCACTGGAGTGGTTAAGCGGCTGCAATCACCATCCAGTCAGCATGGGGGAAGTTCTATGTCCGCCTCGTGCAGAGAAACATGGCACCTATAGACTATGTGGAGACACGCTCCTCATCTGCCCTCCACAGAACTAGGCAAATGGCAAAAATCAATGCAGTAACACTTTCCACATATTCTTTCTTTCGGTCCAAGGAACCTTACTTACTGCTGACCTCTTTCCCTTAATACTGAGCACCAGTCATCCCTTGAGTCTCCTTCCTAAAAGGGACTCAAGCCAGCTATCTCTCTGCCTTTCACAACTTAGTCAAGGTGTTACCTCCTGAGTCAAAGGTGACTACACACAGGGAGGGCATAAAGGGAATCTGGACATGGTGGTATAAAGCTATAACCTTAGCGCTTGGGAAAATGAAGCAGGAGGTCCAACCCTTACCCTAAACAAACAAACAAACCGAAGAGCAGGAACTGAAGAAGTCTGGAGCCACCACAGTGGTGCTAAGTGACCACTGGGACCACCAACCTAGTCCTCAAGGGACCTGGGAGTTCTCCTTAGCCAACCTAATGTGACAACAGTCTTCAAAACTACTAACAAAACCGCCTAGCGTAGATGACTCCCAAATCCTTCTTGGCACACAGCCAAACCAAAGTGCCACTTGGCTCTCCTGAAGTAGAACTGGGACACCTTTGCAGTTCCAGGGCTAACACACAGCTCTAATCTAGGACCTGAAACACCATGAAGCAGCCGTTGTCCTGTGCAGAGCCACCATGTTCCTAGGAGAGGGGACCTTAGCACTAAGTCACACTGAGCAAGTGCTGGGGGCCTCGCCTGAGGCTGGCTGAAGCTGTACCACGTTCATGTCCTTAGGCCCGTCCCATTCTGGATGTGGAAGCACCGGGCAAAGTTGCTAATCGACCACCTCCCTCATCCAGGCATCTCAGACCCCTCCCCATAAAACCCATTATCCCTGTTGTTCTTCCCAACCCTTCCTTGCCAGTTTTGCACTTCTCAGTGTAGTTGTGTGATCAAAACAGTGGGATTTAGGTCTGGTCAGTATCCTTGAAGGAGCAAGCAAAACCAAGCCAGAGAGGCTTCCAGCAGACACCCCCACAATAGCCTACCCTTCCCACACTGCTCACGGAAGCTGTGCGATGACCTCACTCAAATGGAGCAAGGAGATGATGCCCCTGTGGGTGCTCACAGGTTCCCAAACAGCATCAAATGAACAGCCATATCCAAGGTAAGGGGAGTAAGTCAGTCCAGGCCTACGTATCGCCCCACCTACAGTGATGGGTCAAACTCCTCAACCACACAGAGGAGCTTGCACAAGCTCTCGAGCAGACTTGTCAGGGAAACTGTAAAAGTTGTCAGCTAAAGGAGGTGGCGGTGGTGAGGTGCGGGTGTGATGGTTAAAGACTTGCTAGGGTGGCAGAGCTCAGGGCTCTGAGGAGAGGATAATGAGGGGAAAGGTGCCTAGGGCTGGAACAGGCTGCTTAATTTTGGAGAGTACAAAGTATGCTCCAAGTGTGGGGGCAGAATCTCACAAGCATCAGTGTGACCCGACAGCTTCCACCCCAATACTCAATAATGACTTCCTCCATTCCCCAGAGATTGGTAGTCATCACCGGAAAGGACTGAACTCCTGTCTCTCTTTAGACAAAAACTCCTTGTCTTTGTCATGGTTTTTATTCCTGAGCAAAACATCATGCCCAGGAAGCAAGTTGGGGAGGGTTTATTCAGCTTACACTTCCACATTGCTGTTCATCACCAAAGGAAGTCAGGACTGGAACTCAGGCAGGTCAGGAAGCAGGAGCTGATGCAGAGGCCATGGAGGGATGTTACTTACTGGTTTGCTTCCCTGGCACTCAGCCTGTTCTGTTATAGAACCCAGGACCACCAGCCCAGGGACTGCACCCTTCATTCGACAATGGGCTGGGTCCTCCCCTGATCACCATTGAGAAAATGCCTTACAGCTGGGTCTCATGGAGGCATTTCCTCAAGGGAGGCTCCTTTCTCTGTGATAACTCCAGCTTGTGTCAAGTTGACACACAAAGCCAGCCAGTACACCCCTCCTTAGGAACTAGCAGCTCCCACAATGAACTCTGGAAGGAGTAAGCACAGCCTCGAGGGCCTAGCCATGACCAAGGGCTGACACTCTTTGAAGAAAGAGGAAGGTACTTAGATTGGGCCAAGGAGAATGCACAGAGATGCTTGGCGTCTGGCTAGGCTGCCCCACAGGACACTGAGAAAGCCACAGTGTGTCCACAGCATTTGGCCAAAACACAGATTCTGCCACCTCTGACCCTAATGACTGTCAGATGCAACTTCAGGGCAAAATTAAGACTCCAGGAAGAGGCAGTGCATGGTGTGCAGGCATGAGCACTGGTTACGGAGGGATGCTCATACGCTGTGCCCCAGTAACACAAGACGTGAGCTCAAAAGACAATCTACAGGCACGTATTTTTCTCAACCAACTTTAATAAGGGTTCAACCTCCCCTCTAGCCCACCACCCACCAGAGGTAGTGGAAAAGAAGGATTATTAGGAAGCAGATCTGTTTAGTAATAGTTCTTTGGGGTGGGGGGTGGGGGCCAGTAAAATTGTGGGGAAAAAATAAAACAGTTCAAGGAGCTATCGGAGAGCCCCACTGCTCACTTCTTGAAAAGGATCCTCAAAGAAAAGAATGTGAGGGTAAAAACAACTAATGCATGTAAGATAACAGCCTCTCTCAAACGATCCTCCCCCTTACAGCAACACCGAGTGACAGGAATGGTTGGCATTGACAAGTGTCCTGAGAGGTGGGCACAGAGCTAAGTTTGCCATTCAGGATACAAGAACTCTCTGCCTTTCCATGGGAAAACACCCACGAATCTACAGCAATACACAGCTGCTTAAATGATTGACAAGATGGCTTCATGGGCCAGCAGAATGCCTGTGTTGTTAATATTAGCGAAGTTTAGGTCAGACCCAAGCACATCTATCTACTTCTTAGACACCACTTCCTTGATGCCGCTGAATCCATTCATGTATCAGACTCAAAACCTCGGCACCTTCCACCATAATCTCCTCTCAAGATGCTCATTAACGTGAGGACGCCAAGCTGCCACACATTTCCACACTCTGCCTCCCTAGAAACCAAGTTTGCCCTCAGGTCTGAGATGTCATACGATCCTCTTAGGGACAAAGAACTCTCCAGGGCTGATCCTCAGAACATTCTGATCCTTAGCTTTTCTTTCCAAAATCATAATCTGACTCTGACTACTCATGTCTGCTTACCATTTCCCTTTCTGTACACGTGCTGAAAAAAAAAGTGAATTAAGCATTTAATACTTTTGCTTCTTTCCTGTTAAGTAACAAACACTTCTTCTGAACCCAAAAGTCCACTGACCCTTCGTTGAGCAGGTTAAGAGCCTTTAGCAAAGCACTGAGTCCTCAGCATCTATGGGGGACTGATCCCAGGATCCCACAGGTACTAACTGGGTAGCTGTTCAAGTTGCTGGTGTCAAGGTGGTGCAAACTTTTCACAGAATCATCCATACAAATCCTGCCATGCACCATATTGGTGGTGCTGGGGTCATACCAGGCAAGCACCGACCGACTCCTTCTGCATCATTAAATCTTGTCTATATCACATGTATCTAACAGAACCATTAAAATGTGATGGGCACAGCTGCTATGTTACATTGTTTAGGGAAGAACAAAGAGACAGGAAGGTCTGTAGGTTTAAAACAATTGCAATTTTTAGGGTTTGTTTTCGTTTTTACTTTTCTGGAATATTTCTGACTTGGGGTTGAATTCACAGATGTGAAATTTATGCATTACAAGGTTGGCTGTATTGGCTACTCAAACATGTCTTAAAAAAACTTTTAATGAAAAACCCACTTCCCTTATGACCAGATTTCATGTCCTTTAGCACATTCACTCAAGCTTCTTTACCTCATAGTGACAATTTAAAATCATAAGAAAAATAACATTAGCTCCGTGTATTCAATGACCATTCATTTAAAAAAAAAAAATGGAGTCTTAATTGTATACAACACAAATACAATGTATCTTTTAGGGACACCTGCTTGGCTCTTTCAGAGTATATGTTTTTACATATCTTTGTAGCTTTTAAGTTTCCATTATTTCGTTGTATGTTTTATTTATAAAATGCAAACTGGTAGTACCCTAGCTTGTGTTTCTCCCAGGCAAATAGAGTGGGACCTGACATGGGCCAGAAACAGAGAAAGTGGAATATGGGCAGAACAAGAGTGAAAAAGAAAAATCAGAATGCATCGTGAGAATGGCAGCCCCAGAAACGAAGACACTCTCCCTGTCCGTCCGAACAGCGCTCTAAGGGTGCTCCATTTTCGTGCAAGGGCAGGACTGAGGTTGCAGTAGATGTGTGTGCTCTGTAACCCAAATCCTTGTGAACAGGGCACAGAGAAAACACTAGGGGGCAGTATGACCATCTATAAGAAGAAATTTGGCTTCTAAGAACTGAAGCATAAACACAAGCCTCAGAGAGGGTAAACCAAGCAGGCATCATGGCCCACACCTTTAATCTCGGCCCTGGGACCATGAAGCAGGAGGACTGCCACCTATATCGAGACGGTCTGAGCTGTATAGTGCAATCCTGTTTCTAAAACAAAGCAAAATTGACCAGGACAAAGAAAACGAAGGGCCAGGAGAGATGTGTCTTTACAATTACAGAGATGCCCCTGCTCATTAGATATGGATTTCCAATTTATAATCTCCGATGGTAAATCAATCAAATATTTGAGAGGGACAGCCTAGAAACAGTCCTCTCATGCAGAAGAAATATAATTTTTTCCAACCTCTAATTTGTATATTGTACAACATATTTGGTTTTTGTAAGTTTGATGCATATCTGTTCCTGGTCTGAGCTTGCTAACGAGGCATCTACAGATAGCTGTGGAGACCCCTCCAGTGGCCCTAAGTTGATCATAACCAAGTCCTCTTTGTCCCCATGTATCCCAGGCTAGCCTTGCAGTTGATAGGTAGCCTAGGATGGCTTTAGACTTCAAATGAGCCATAAGGAACCACGATGTTAACAGACTGAATATAAAACACATTTTCTGCTCTCTGTATGGGGTTCTCTGGGGTTCTACTCAAGATCTGATTTTTACCTTTATGGTAAAATATACCTCCATCTGTAGAACAATGCATTCAATATTTTCTTGAGATGGCTAACCTAAATTCCAGGAAATATTACATGATAATCGATGACAGATACACTGTCTGTAGAGAATTTAAATGCTGTTACTGAAGATGCACTTATCGATGTTTAATTTTTGTACTAATTACATCTTGACTCTATGACAGAAGCCAAGGGACAAACATAATGGAAGCAACCGTGGGCTTCAAAGGATGATGGTTGAAGTGTTATCTCTTTTCTTACCACAGAGCTGGTGCAAGAAGACCAGCTCTGTCCACTGACTCTTGAATCTTGGCATACAAAAGGACCAACCTGACAAGACCTAACAGGGTTAGCTTTCCCTTTGACCTCTGCTTCCAGAGCTAGCCTGGTACTTCAAATGCTCCCTGGTGACAATGATTAAGTATCTGGTGAAAGGGACCTACCTTGTCTAAGTTAATTTCTGTACTAATTCAATGAATGGAATTGACTAAACTTGCTAATTCCACACTAATTATTAAGA
The DNA here is from genome assembly GCF_011064425.1 of Rattus rattus. Classification (NCBI taxonomy): domain Eukaryota; kingdom Metazoa; phylum Chordata; class Mammalia; order Rodentia; family Muridae; genus Rattus; species Rattus rattus. The sequence continues at coordinate 46,711,815 of NC_046170.1, read as the reverse complement.
CCCATCTGCTTATTATAATGCTAGTCACCAAAAGCTAAACCCCATCTTTCCAGTAAAAGCAATCTCTATGTAGCACTAGTCTGAATTCTGAAATATGAAAGTCTTATACTTCCTACACATAGGAAGGGGTGTAAGGGGTGGAGCTAAAAACTTCCTCCCCCTCTCCTTCTCTCTCTTTCATATAGATAGATAGATAGATAGATAGATAGATAGATAGATAGATAGAGATAGATACATAGATGTATAGATGTATAGATATATAGATATAGATATATAGATAAATAGATAATTTTAGGAATATTTTAACAGGTAAATTACATGATAATTTTCCTAATACAGCAATACAGTAACAGCACTATCTCAAGTCTATTTGGGACATAATTTTCATATATTCTCAGTTAAAATGCTTGAATCAGAGAAGATGTTTCTAAAAAGATAACATGGGCCATCTATAGATAATAAGCATTTCACTAGCTAACATGGGGCAATTCATAGCACCTGAATATTAATTATTATTTTTTATTTATAATTATGTGCATGCTAGGGACTAAGAGGACTTGGTGATGATCAGTCCAGGGCCATAGAAGGGGTCTCCACAGCTGTCCGTAGATGCCTTGTTAGCAAGCTCGGACCAGGGAACAGAAGCTGCATCAGAGACACTGAGCCAAGGCACGCATGTCAGCTCTAACAGGATACACTGTGAGCAGCGACCTTCACAAAACATTGGAAACTGCGCCTGGAGTGTGGGATGGGCGAGTTGTCCCCTTTCCTATATTAGGGTGACTACATTCCATGACTCCACACGGAATCATGTCCGGATGCACGCTTTGACTCTAACCCTCACACACAGTGCCCAGGTCCGGCAGAGCCTTGGCAAGAACACAAATAAATGCCACGTATAAAAAGAAAAGAAAGAAAACGCCAACGCTTTCAAAGCTTCCCTAAGTTTCGGGGTTAAAAACAAAAAGAGAGAAGTGGGAATTCAAAGATGCTTGAGGGAGTCTCAAATCCATTTGGTGATAAAAAAGAATCTTTGTCGAAATAAAATTAAAAAAAACAAAACAAAACAAAACACTTTGTGTCCTTAAATTAACTGATAACTTTTTATACTAGCTGTCCCCAAACCATGAGGATTTTGCTAATTAGCACATCACTGCTACCCATTTCTTTTTCCACCTTCATTTAACATTCCTGGAGATCAAAACAACAACAAAAAAAGCCTAGCCACGTCCGATTTTTGGAGAAGACGTTTTTAGATTTTTATATCCTTTGGTACAGAGACATGAAAACACATGCAGGTGTCCACTAAAGCCTAGGGGATGTGTCGTATGACAATATTACTCAGAGAATGTTTCTCAAAGTCACCTTCTGGTGTAATTCGATTGATCCTGAATATCACCTGATATACTCCACTACAGTAAGGATCCACCAGAGAAAAAACATAATTCCCCACATAGAAAGCCTCAGGTGAGTGGGCTTGGAGGGCCTAACCTGGAGTGAGAGGCAACTCCAAGGAAGGAGGCTGAGCCATTCAAACTCCAAAGTCAGAGGGAAGACGCTCTGGTGGGTGGGACCCGGCTCCCGAGGATGGGATACAGTTCAGGATATATGATTGGCTTAGCAAAAGGACTTGGAAGGAGAAGTTAGGAGAGAGACAGACGAGTGTCCAGGGGCTGGTGTTGATCCTCCAAAACCAAAGAGAAAAACGGGTAAGAATTGGAAGGAAAGGGTGCTTCCATTTCTAGATGATGCTGGCCAGTAGGCAAACAGAGCAGTAAAGTCAAGGCCCAGTCCTATCCCGCCACCAGGCCCCACCTAGCATCCTCTAATAGGGGGGCACCTGGCAAATCAAAGAGCACAAAGTGCTGGGCCACAAATCGATCTTTACGGTTGCTTCATGACTGCTGAGCTGGAACCTCTATAAAATGAAGAAGATATCGGAAGCTATTCCGTCGGGGGTGAATACTGGGTCAGTCAAAACTGACGACCGGGTCAGTTGCTACCACCATTAAATTTAAAATAAATACAGAGGCGTCTAAGTATTTGTTCATTTCTATAGTTGAACCAGTAAGAATTTACGCACAAACCCCACTTGTATAATAAGAACACGCACAGCATTGGCTCGGCCGATGCTGAGACACTGATCCCCGAAACAGAAGACACCACCTGGCAAGGGACCCGGGAACTGTGCCAGGGAAACTTCAGGACCAGCACAGCTGAGATTCAGAGCAAGTCCATCTGGCCCAGAGCCACTTCCACTGGTGGGGGGAAAGGAAAGGCATCTGACATAGCGCTTAAAATTATCACTGTGACCATGAAACTTTCTTAGCTTTTGTGATGTAATTCTGGAGGGCTACATAAAAGCAGAGTCTTTGAACCCCTATGTAGCTCCCAACCAATGTTTACTGATAGCTGGGCAATACTGACCCTTTCAGGGGATGGCTGAGGAAGAGTCACTGGCCGTACCACCGGGCTGAGCAGCCGTGTCAATGACTCTGTGTTATTGGCATGGGGCGAGATGATAAGGGAGTTAGCACTGAGATCAAGGCAACACGGATCCCACACTGACATCATTCTGTAGTAGCAAGGATGACCTTGCCGATGACCTTCAATTGCTGATCCCATGTCCGCCCCTCAAGCCCTCGAATTATAGGCCTGCCCCTCCACATCCAGTTTGTGTGACGCTGAGGACTAAATCCAGGGTTCTGTGAATGCTAAGCAAGGGAATCAGAGTCCAAACGAGAGAAGTTACATTATTAGTTCTTTTCCTTCAAGCCCGTGTCACTCCTTATAGCACAGTTCAGTCAATTTGCTGCTTCATACGACCCCACCCCCACCTAGAACTAGGTTACCCCTACGAGGATTAAAAACTGGAAATTTCTCACAAGCTTAGGTTGTTTTGTTGTTGTTGTTGTTGTTGTTGTTGTTGTTGTTGTTTTGTAAAGCAAAGGGCTTCTGCCATAAAGTAATCAGAGGGAGGCAAATATTTCAGATTTGTTTGGGGCTTGTGGCTTAAAGTATTCCGGGTACTGTTGATACACGTACGTTTTTACCTAATTGCTTATGGGAAAGCTAACATCAAATATTTAAAATATTAGATGTTATACACAAGTGTAGAAACCACATCAGCTGAGGTTGCTAAGGAAGCAAAAAACCTCCAAGTACAATACATGAATAAGGAGAAATTAAGATTCATATCATCTTAATATTTACACAACAAAACAAGGGTATGGAAAGACTCACAGGGAATATATTTCTCCTGCAGGTCAGGGACATATCAGCTGCCAGTGCCACATTTTCTTCTAGGACCAGGAGGTAATTCTGCCAGTGAAGAAAAGCCATACTTACATGGCCTTTTATTGTTGTTGTTGTTGTTGTTGTTGTTGTTGTTGTTGTTCATTGTTAGCTACTGTTATTATGTGGTCTAAGCCATTATTTCTTTCCGATAGAATTACTGTCACCCTATAAAACAGGGAAACCCAGTTGTGTACATTCCTAGCAAGTAGCTTCCTGACAGTACACTCAGCGAGAATATACACAAGTTCTAGTGTTCTGAGACAAACAGTGCGGTACTTGGCATATCTATTTATCTGCATGTTTCATCAACTACAAGTGGCAGTATCCACGGCGGAGAGACTCATTTAAAAATACATCTGTGGGAGCTGCAGACATGGTTCCGCAGCTAAGCACTGGCTGCTCTTTTAAAGGAGAGGCTTCCGTTCCCTGCACCCACAGAGCCAGCGAACAATCATCTGTAACTCCAGTTCCAACTTCTGATACCCTTTTCTTGCTTCTGAGGGTACTGCACATGTAGGGTACACAGACATATATGTGCAGACACACACCACACACACACAGACACACACACACTCATACAGATACACATGGCTCATGCGATAAATAAATAAATCTATTTTAAAAAGACAACTGTAGAATACAAAGCCAAATCCAGCTGATTATAATCCTAATGCATGTCACTTTTAGTGACAAGCACAACTGGGTGTACTGCCTTCTGGTATTCTGTGCACACTTACAGAGAATAGCAATTAAGCACACACCCCCATGATTTAAGAGTTTGAAAGTCTGGATTCAGTTCCCAGCTCCCACTTGGTGGCTCACAACCATCCTAAACTCCAGTTCCAGAGGATCAAGCACCCTCTTCTGACCTCCATAGGCACCAAAAATAAATAAAATACACACATACAAGCAAGCTAAACACATAAAATAAATATGCATAAAGAATAATTTTCAGATTTTGCTGAGAACGTCGATCATATAGCCTATAAGATAAACCTGTTCACCCAGCAAACTATCCCTGTATGACTTTTAGTCTCTCATGGGGTTTTCAAGTTGGCAAGGTCCCCTTCTGTGGGGTGGACACAGTGGTCTCACTCTGCAGCCCAGCTGACTTGAGCACTCAGCAGAAAGCTGGGGTTCAGACTGGCACCACCAAAAGATCTGTCACATTTAATACACGATCTCAATTTTCTTGACAAACCTGAGAGTACTGCAGTCTTCTAACCATAACTCCTTTCCTAGGAATGTATACAAATATATACAATGTATACAAATATATACAATGTATACAAATATATACAATGTATGCAAATATATACAATGTATGCAAATAATATATATACAAAACAGTTCCTTTCTATAAGCCACCTGCTGGCTTCCAGGAGAAAAACCATGCTCTGTAGAGAGGGTGCTTCGTGCTTAAGAGAAAAGGAACCTGATTTTTCTATTTTGTCAAGGGACTTAATATCATAAACAAAGAATCTCACATATTCACATAGGTGAGTGTCTCCCAGGTACCAGTGTCCTCACGCAACCTTCCAAGAGTCACATCTCATATTTAAGGAGAGCATCAACACTATCTTGCTAACAGCTCAGAACTTAATTGTTTACGAGAGTATTTTACAAGAGCAGGACAACGCCACCATTGCCACAGATGAGGAATGAGAAAGCTTAGGGCAGGGAGTTAAACACACACAGCACAGCACAGCACAGCACAGCACAGCACAGCACAGCACAGCACAGCACAGCACAGCACAGCACAGCACAGCACAGTTCAATTAGCAAACCGGATTCTGACAGGACTGAAGGCTGACGCCCTGCCACAGAGCAACTATGGGCTCCTTTCTGTGCACTCATGTACTGAGACCGAAACTCCCAGGTGTCAAAAGTCAGCCCACAGGTCTGCACACATGGAGTCCAGCAGTTTCACCTTCTACTTCTCCAGAGGGAAAGCCTCATCTAGTATAATTATTAGCAATGCTTCACGGTTGGGCCTTGATCTCATTTCCTGTCACATTCTATATACTCTAGGTAGAAGGTTTAATTCTTTAAATAAATAAATCAGAGGTGTTACGTGTCACCAAATTACACGGATCCAAACAAAACATTAGCCATAGAAATAAATCAGAGCTGCTAAACATATTTAACTGAAAAAAAAAGTGTGCTCTTGTGATTTCTGGTGAAATTTATACCATTATTTGTTTATAAAACACTTGTGAACATTTTATACAGATAATTCATTTATAAAATAGTTAGAAGGCTGAGGTTGTATAACTCAGTTGGTAGAGCGCTTGTCTGGCACTCGAGAAGCTTTATAAACCACATCCATAACCTCAGAACTTGGGAGATATAGGTAGGAGGATTAGCATTTGAAGGCCATCCTCAAGTCGCATCAAGTCTGAGGCCAGCCCGAGTTACATGAGATTGTTTCTGACTTGCTTCCAGCATACAAGTGGCCTCTGTGACAGTAAAGGAAACAGGCAGGAAGGAGAAACTGAAGAAAATGCTCGAGACTGAGAAGAACACATGTAGCACTCGTTTGGCAGATGCTGCTGAGAAGCTGATCCCCAAAACAGAAGACACCACCCAGCAAGGAACCAGGGGCTTGTGCCACAGGAGCCTCAGTACCAGCAGAGCTGGGATGCAGAGCAAGTCCGTATTTTTTTAATTATACAGCCTAACTCTATACATTCAGCATACAAATAGTAAAATAAAATGTCAAGAAAACATGACCATGTCTACCTCCTATCATTTTGGTTCAGCACTTTGAAAGCAGAAAGAGTAACCCTATGAAATAGTGCTTCTATGAAAGTACTTTCTATGAAAGTGAGCACACCGGCAAACTTCAGTCCAATGCTGTGTTGAATGTAAAAGTTACCTAAACCTTTTTGTAGCATGTTTTGGTAACATAAATACAAACTACTGAAGTACGGCTTAGGGGATTACACATGAGAAGTTGAAATCCTCAGCAACATGGTTACTTGTAAGATACAACCTTGACACTTTGTAAGAAAAATGAAACACACAAATGATACACACATCCACACAGAACCTGGGAGCACAGCAAACATCAGTAAGACTTAGAAAAGAGGTTTTCGAACTAATTAGGAAGCTTTTTTCCCAAAGAATATTAAGAAATAAACACGGGAAGAGGGAGGTTTTTCAGTTCTCAAGGAAGCTTATAGGGGTCACAAAGCTCTGTACCAACCTGCCTTTTGCTGACTCTTGAAGTAGCTCTTTTGAGGTTCAAAGACCTTGACAGCCGCAGGGCCTTCACCGAGTCCTTCCTGGAGGCACCAGAAAAGGAGAAATACTTCCCTGTACATTTCTGCCTGGCTTGGTCTGCCATTTCTAGCCATCAGAAAGGAAAAAAAAAAAAAAAAAAAAAAAAAGAAAAGAAAAAAGGCAAGATGTCCCAGACTGCAAACCTGTCTACATAACAAAATGGTTCCTCAAGGTTCACAAAACTCAAACATCCTATCTACAATTTCCTGGGTTCTCAGGAAGGAACAACAGCCTGGAACACAGGGGAAGAGAGGCTCCAGCTCATCCACACAAGATCAGTCCTCCCTGTAAGCTGGCCGAGACTACGCAGGGCAATGAGGATCTCGGATCACCCAGGGACAGGCCCCAAAGCGCCAAATTAAAACACCCTTCACCAGTTAAACAGGCTTGGTAGTTGGTCAAGACTAAAACTGGGTGTAGTAACACACCCTGGCGGTGGCTATGCATGAGTAAACCCATCAGTCAAGGAAGTCTCTAGCTCATTCTGTAACAAGGCAGCAGGCCTCCAGCTCCACTGCCACCTCACTGCAGAGACTCTTGGAGGACTGCTGGATTTAAGCTCTGAGACCATTCTCCTCCTCCAGTGAATGCTCAGATGCTCAGGTGTATGTATAGTACAAAGGGAAACATAGAATTAAAAATGCATAATTATCATGCACTTTGGCTCTAGGACTTCCTTCCTCAGACCTGGAGAGGGAAGGGGGTTCTCTTTATGTACTCTCTCAAGTGGTCATGCAGGGGAGATTTGAAGGCCTGAGGGGATGCTCTGTGCAAGAGCTCTTGCATAGCCATGCCAGGTTTGAGGTTCATTCCAAGGGTATCCAGGAGGAGAAGGGGGAGGAAGTAGAGATGAGAAAATGGAGATGTTAAGTTTTTAGAATAAATTCTCTGAAGATTTACAATATGACAAAAATGCTGATTATACAGAGAGAGAGAGAGAGAGAGAGAGAGAGTGTCTTGAGAACTGGAGGGATGATTCAGTAGTTAAGAGCTCTTGTTGCTGAAGAACTGAGTTTAATTCCTAACAACTTTCTAATGGCTCACTGCAGTTTCAAGGAATCTGATACCCTCTTCTGACCCCCCTCCTTGAACAACAGACATGCACACAGTGCGTTCACATACTCGAGAGAAAAACTGACATGTTAAAAAAGTCTAAAAGTTAAAAAAATAAACTACAGGGGCTGGAGAGATGGTTCAGTGGTTAAAGAGCACTGGCTGCTCTTCTAAAGACTGGGGTTCAATTCCTAGCAGTTCACAACTGCCTGTAACTCCAGTTCCAGGGGATCTGACACCTTCACACAGACATACATGCAGGCGAAACACCAACGCACATAAAATAAAAACAAATAGATCATTTCAAAAATAAAAGAAAGAAACGACAAAACTCAAGGCTTTAGGGGAGATGGCTTAGTGAGCAAAACACTTGCTACCCAAGTGTGAGGATCTAAGTTCAAATCTCTAGAGCACACATAGAGGCAGGTTGGCAATTCCAGTGCTCCTAAGGTAAGATGGGAGGCAGAACTGGAATATCCCCTGAAGCTCACAGACCACCTGGTCTGCTGTATGCCAATGTGAGTACCGTCTCAAACAGGGCAGACGGTGGGGACCACAGAGGTGGTTCTCCAACTCCTGCACATTTACCAAGGCATTCATTTACCTGTTCCCCTGTGCTTAGCATAGACAAGGCATATAAATACGCTTATTATTAATTAATCTCAAGACCAAGGCTTTAGGATGTATTCAAGCCTAATGCAGGATTGAAGGACAGTGCATTTGAGGTGACAAAAGATGGCTTTGCAGGTAAAGGCATTGGCCAATGAGCTGAGTTCAATCCCTGGGATCCACATGGTGGAGAGAACCAACTCCTGTAAGCTGCCCTCAGACCTCCACACACGGGTGAACAGCAGGACCTGTTTTAACGTGTCAAGTTATTTCCAGAAAATGTGCACGAAGAAGAAACTAACAATTACATCTCTGTCTGTCTGTCTGTCTGTCTGCCTGCCTGCCTGCCTGCCTGCCTGCCTGCCTGCCTGCTTTGGGAGAGCAGGAAAAGCTAACAGCATTTAACAGCATGATTTGGGGCTTTCAAATACTAAAAATATCTACTTGAACTCTCAGCTACCTTTCTCTTTCAAAAGAATATATTTATAGACAAACAGACAGACAGACACACACACACATACACACACACACACACACACACACACACACACACACACACACTGACATTACATTGGGAACTGTTACAATCTAAAGATGCAGAAGCCCAAATGTTTTTGTCCAGCAACTACAGATGAATTCCACTGCCAGCCCAGCCCTCCTGTACCTGATAGAGAAGTAAAATTGGGCAAACTAATCACCTATAGAGAACAAATGGCCAGAGTAGCCTGGTTAGCATTGCTTTTAAGCCTTTGGGAGTGGGTGTTGAAGCAGTAACAGCACTGGTGGTGGTGTTGGTGACCAATCCCAAGGTTGCCTACAGTACCAGGACCAACTGCAATCTAAAATCAGTATATCAGTTCTTAGGCTTCATCATTACCCCCACTTACAGACAGGAAAACTGAGGCTACATAACTTGCCCAGGTTCATGCTGCAAAGGGGAAGGAGAACTGAGTACTTAAAGGCAGACCATGTGGTTCCAGGCACCACAATACAAGGTACCCCTAGTATATGAAGGAACACAACAGAAGCACAACCTAAGCTTTCAATGACTGATAAGAGCTGCAAGGGTGGCTGTCTCCATTCTTCTTGCCCAACTAGGAGGCGCTTGACAGCACTACCACCATTATCCCCGAATCTTCCTTTCCCCCATTCTAAGTCATACTCAAGCTGAAGACACAAAAGATGTTGCTATCCTAAACTCTATCTGGATATGCCTAAATGCTTTCTTCCAATTGGAATTAAGCAAAAGTAGAATTATCAAGGAAAAAATATATTAAGGTTGGTAGTTCAAACACACACCCCCAATCTATCTCAGAAATACGTCATGCTAAACATTCTTTTTCCAGTTAACTGTAATTATTTCTGTCAAAATTAAACCATACCGAGGCTAGAGAAGTGGCTCGGCAGGTAACAGCACTGGCTGCTCTCGTAGAGGACCTGCATTTGGTTGCCAGCACCCACAGGGACTCATGGCCTTCTTTACGAGCTCCAGGACATCTGATGCTCTCCTCTGGCTTCTCCAGGCACCAGAAACATGTGCGGCGAACACACATATGTGCAGGCAAAACACTCAAATGCATAAAATAAATTGAAATAAATTTCAAAATAAAATGTTAAGGCTTCAAAAAACTATTAAGCTATTGTCTTACAGTCATTTTAATGAGTTTGCCTCTGTGTCACAAATGGGCTATGCTTGGGTTCCCATTATCTAACACCCAGAGGGGAGGCTCCCCAAGCCAGCAGAGTTAATCTGTGCTACTTCCTGCCCTACACTGGCATCTGGCTGCTTGGAGGAACTCCATTCTTGATGACAGCCCCACCCGCCACCTTCGTTCTCCAATCTCTATCAGCCTCTTGCCTCCTGGGAAAACCTGCTGCCAACCAGTTCAGCTTTTCCACTCATTCTTGACACCCACAGAAGGGTCTGTTTCTCAAGTCAAATATGACCACCTCAAATCCCCTGCATTCTTAGTTGTAACTCGAAAGCCAACCAAATAAAGGCCACACTGGGGAGCACAGCTCATCAACCAGTTTCCAGACTTGTGCCAATTCCTAGACCCAGAACCCCTTAAGGAAGGGCCTTGTTTACAATACCACAGAGTTTTGATGTTAACCTTCTGCCATTCCTTCTTTGGAGGGACATATGGTCTCTCATTAGGGTAACTACACCTTGTGGGGAAAGAAATAATCAGACTTCCTGGACCTATTGAACACTAGTTCGAAACTGGCACTGATTCTAGAAGACACCGAAAAGTAGAGGCCGGTGGAGATCAGGTGATCCATGGAGCTTTGACTGAGGTCTAGATCACAGTAGAGTCCAGAGGGTCCCAAACTCATCCTGCAGTTATTCCCCAAGTTCTCGTATAAAACAGGGATGGTTACACTTAGAAGCTGAAAGGATTCCCACACTGGTTGCCTGACCTGTGCAAAGGTCAAATGGAAACCACAGGAGTTGCCTCTACCAAAGAAGATAGTGAAGAAAAACAATACCACAACCCTGGAGGAACTGACAAGGTTAATGACAGCATCAAGAACTTGAATGATATAGGGGTAGATGACCCTGTCATGTCCCCCTTAAACTCCTCTAACTGGCCTGTGAAGAAGACAGATGGATATAGACAGAATATTTGGTGTATTGTAATGGATACATCACCTGTCCGTTAAAAAGCATATGGCCTATAGCTTAGGCAGGAAATAGAGGTGGAACATGGGGAGAGAGAAAGAATTCTGGCTGAGAGAAGGTGGGAGAGTCGCTGAAAAGATGTGAGGAGACTAACACACGGTACAGGAGCACAGGCAACCTGCCACATGGCAGAATGGCGGCTAGAATAAACGGAATATTTTAGGTTATATCTCATCAGAGAAGAGCCTAGCCTTATTATTTGTAAATATATTTTGAGTCTGAGTCTTATTTCTGAGAGCATGGTGCTGGGAGCAAGAACTAGGGCTTGACGTCTACAGTTGGATCATAGGGAATGACAACCGACTGCTAAACATTTAACCAAGCAGTAACCCCAACTGTAGCAGCAAAGTCAGGCGTGGCGAACTTACCTGAGCAGACCTCCTGGAACACAGCTACTGATCTAGCAAATGCTTTTTTCTTGGTATCTGTCAACAGTAGCCACCAGAATCAATTTGCTTTGTCAGCGGTATACCTGTGACAATTTTCCCTCGAGGGTCTATTTACCCTCCCGCCCTATGTCTTAACTTAGTTTGAAGGGCTTCCCATTGTTGTGGTTGAACTTTTTTTTTTTTTTTTTTTTGTTTTATGTATATGAGTGTTTTCCTAAATGTATGTGGGTGCACAAGGAGTCCAGAAGAGGGCATTGGATTCCCCCCCAACCCGTGGAACTGGAGTTAAAAATGGTTGTGAGTTGCTATGCGGGTGCTGAGAATTGACTCTAGGTCCTCTAGAAGGGAAGCCAGTGCTCTTAACCACTGAGCCAGCTCCAGTCTGAAGGAATCTTCATCGTCTGTCTCTTCCACAAAGTATCATACTGGTCCACTCTATTAGTGACATTATGCTGAGAAGATCCAGTGAGGCAGAAGGCAGAAACCACTTTGGACTTGTTGGTAATGAAATTGTGTATCAGAGGAGGGGAAATACATCTAACCAAAACTCAAGGGCTTTCTACCCTAGTAAAACTTCTAGGAGTCAGGCACGTAGGGCGTGCAGATAGTCCTAATGTGAAGGATAAGTGCCTGGACCCTCCCACCACCAAGAAAGTAGAGCTAGTCCAGTGAGCTTGTTTGCATTCTGAAAATAGCAAATTCCTCATTGGGGAGTATTCCTCCTGCCCATGTACCTACCAAGTGACTCAGAAACCTGCTGGCTTTGAGTGAGGCCCAGAGTACCAACAAGTCCAGGCTGCTGTACAGGCTGCCCCACCATTTAAGCCATGTGATCCAGTAGATCCAATGGTACTTGAGGTGACAGCAGCAGATAGGGGTGCTGTTTGAAATCTCTTGGCAAGACCCTCTCGATGAATCCCAATAAAAACCCTTGGGATTTTATAACAAGGTTCTACCATGATCTGCAGTCAAGTGTTCTCCCTTTGAGAGACAACTCTTGGCCTGCTATTGGTCCTCAGTGGAAAGTGAATGCTTGACAATGAGCCACCGAGTTACTAAGCAACCCGGGTGAACTGCCACTGTGAGCTAGGTGTGATTTGATCCGTCAAGTCATCGAGATAAATCTGCAAAGCAGCAATTCATGAAAATGAATTGGTATGTGGGCGTGACCATGCCCAAAACAGGTCCTGAGTGTACATACAAAGAAAGAAAAGTTGTCCATAGGCCTAATGTTCCTTCCTGCTAGAACGTTCCAAGCATGGACCTATACATTCATGGAATGTGGTGTGCCCAATAATTGGTTGGCTGAAGAAGAGAAAAATAGGGTCTGGCTTACCCAACTGTTCTGAATACTACACAATGAAGACGAGGACAGCTGCAGAGAACTACATAGCCCCTTTCTGGAACAACCCTGAAGGACTCTTGTGAAGAGAATCTTCACAGTGAGCAGAATGACAGGGAGTGGTTATGGTCGCACATTTCACAAGATACGTAATTAAGATGCTGACTCGTGGGCTGTAGCCAATCGCCTAGCAGACGGTCAGTGACATGGGGAAAAAAAAAAAAAAAAAAACCTGGCTGGTGAGGACCTTTGACGAAGAGAATATGGACAGAAGTGTCCAAATAGACTAACAGTGTAAAGATACGTCTCCCATGTGAACGAGTGTCTCATGAGAATGAATATTGATCAAAAGGTGATTCCAGTAGGGAAGGAGTTCAATAACAGATAGGATCGACTATTCTGTAGGCACTCAGCCTATTTCCACAGTCATTCCTGCTATTGCCCAATGGAACCAAGAACAAAGCAGCCACAATGGCAGAGATAGCAATGATGCATGAGTTCAAGAGCATGGACTCCCACTCGCCAAGGCTGGCCTGGCTAGAACTCCTGCTGAGTGCCAGATCTGCCAGCAGCAGAGACCAAAAGTGAGCTCCCAGTACAGCACCATTCACGAGGGTGATCTCCTAGCAACTTGGTGTTAGGTGGACGGCACTGAGACCACTTCCATCACTGAAGGGACAGCACTTTGTCCTTACTGGAATACATGCATGTTCTGGTTATCTATTGGCCTTTCCGACACATAGTGATTCTCCCAAGACTACCATGTGTGCCCTTAGGAAATGAATCGTCTACTGTCATGGTACTCCGTACAGTATTCCTTCTGGCCAAGAAACTCACGTCATAGCCAAAAAGTGTGGCAGTGTCTCATGGTAATGAAATTCATTGGTCTCGCTATGATCTTCACTATCCTGAAGGAGATGACTTGACGGAAAGTGGAATGGTGGTTTAAAGTCACAGTTATAACACCAATTAGATGTCAACAGCCTGGAGGGCTGGGACAGGGTGTTCCAAAAGATAATACATGCTTTGAGACAGTGGTCAATATATGGCACTGTTTCTCTTACAGCTGGGGACTCACTAGACCAGGAATCAGAAATAGGAATGGTCCACTTGCTATCACCCATACTGGCCCACTTTAAAAACGGCTTCCTCTGCCTGTGACTTTTTATGCTCTGATGGTCTAAAACTTTTGTTTTTTTTTTGTGTGTTTTGTGTGTGTGTGTGTGTGTGTGTGTGTGTGTGTGTGTGTGTGTGTGTGTGCAGGGTGTGTGTGTGTGCGGGGGGGTCTTTCTTCCAGGAGACACAGTAAACATTTCATTGAACTGGAAACTCAGACTTCCTCCTTGCCACTTTGGGCTTCTGATGCCCTTAAACCAATAAGTTAAGAAAGAAAGTAGAGTGGTTAGTCCACACTCCTAGGAGGAAACTGGATTGTTTCTCTACAATGGAGATAAACAGGACTCCAGGAGATCCTTTAGGGCATCAAGTGCTGTTATCACATCCCGTGATTAAAGTCAATAGGAAACTACAACAGTCTAATTTAGGCAGGTTGACAAAGGGCACAGACCACTCAGGAATGAAAATATGAGTCAACATCCCAAGAAAAGAACCAAGGCCAGCTGAGGTGCGGGTCGAGAGAGGAGGAAATACAAGATGGGCAGTAGAGGAAAGAAGTCATAAATGCCAGCTAAGTCTGCAGGGCCAGTGGTAGAAATGAGGAACATAACCCACGTGTTTCTCGCCTATGCATTCTGTTTAAAATTTTAAAGTGTGCGTGCATATATACACGTAAACCGAGCAGATTTTTGTGCTTTCTGCCCTCTTGTTTCTTTACTGTGCGATGTGACATCAATGGAAACAATATCAGTGGTTACGTGTTATGAATCTGCATTACCATATTTAAGTTATGAGACACTGAAAACTCAGCACTCCTCGGGGGCTTTGCCAACTACTTAAAATATACAGTGTGTTTTAAGTATGGCTGCCTGCATCAAACAAGGAGCAGACCTTTGATGGCTCGTCTAGATTTCCGACCTGACCGGATCAACTAAAATGGAAGCCACCGGACACCTGCCTACTTGAAACAGGAAGACTCAAGTCTAAACGTGGGCAGCGCCTTCTAGTGACAGCGCACATGAAAACACACGGTAGAAGGAAGCTCTGCTCCAGGTGTCCTCACCCCACTCTCGCCGGCAGGTTCACCTGTCCTTTTGCTACAGCACTAAGGCCAACCACCTCAGGTTCCCAATGCAGACTTGAGACAGGCGGCTCTCCAGGTATCTCCAGACCTTCAGTGACAAACTGGAAGTGCTGAGACGTTTCACACCGTGGACTGAGCAACTACCAGCTCCTCAGCCTCTCCGGGGGCAGAAAGACACTGTTGGGCTACCTGAACTGTATGTATTGTGTAAGGCATGCTAATAAATCCCCCTTCTCACACACACACACACACACACACACACACACACACACACACACACACACACCTGGCAAGTACAGATATTTGTACCAGAAGTGGTCCTATAGAAACAGAATTGTGAGGTTAAATTTCTCTATCAGGCTTGGTGGTTATCTAAAGCTGCCTCTCCAACTCCATAAAACCAGCGAACGGACCACAGTTTCACTGCTCTCAGGAAATCACTTGAGAGTGACCACTGCTACATGAGAACCCCAAAATGAGAGAAATGTCCCCCAAGGAAACCATCATCAAGTCACAAACACCCTGAAAGATTTGCAAGATTTGCAACTTTTGTCACAGTATGTTCCTGTCTCGTGGGAGCTACAAAAGACAAACCCCATAGTGACAGGTGCTGGCTCAAGTCAGTCCCCTTGAATTCCTCAACGTTTGTACCTGAGATTCTTGCTTTTCTTTAGATCGCAAGAAAAGATGCACGGTTTCTGTCCAATTCAGGGCAGGCATGATGTCGACTATCTCAAGCACGGGTTTGAGCAAGAGTTAGCAGCTGTGCTCAGCAACTCAGCCCGGCAACAGCATGGAGAAGAACGAGGCAGAGCACATTCATGGTGAGTGTCCTAACAACCTTGTTGTCCTCTAGCCTCCTAGAGTGGCCCGGCTGGTTTAATGCCCTGTGTGAACCCCAGAGTCTGACGAGGACATCGGGCTATCTTCCGCTGCCCCCGCACAGCTGTGGCAATACACCTGAGTCTGCGGCTACAAGCCCTTGTGCAATTCCAGTTCAAGCCATTCACGGCGTGAGGTGTGGGCACGAAGCTCTTTACGCCCAGCCCCTCTCTTTGCCTCACTGCAATAAACAATCTGCTGGCGTCTATATGCAGGGCCGAACACCCAGCCACAGGTCTTTATCATGCTAGGAGCCACTCTCCTCCCATTCCTTCCAAGCTGGCAGGGGAACAGGCATAAACTGGCTTGGGCTGCTATGATTGTGACATGAATGGACCAGGCTGCCTTTAAGGTGGTAGTGAGGGGGCAGCTTTGAGAGAAGAACACACAAACATGGCGAAGAGAAGTGCCTGGAGCGTGCACACTCATCTTGGAGCGAGTCAGTGGCTCAACACAGCCCAGTCATCACACTGGACCATCTCTGAGCCAGCCCTGGGACCGTAAGTAACCAAAGGATCCCTATATATCCAACAAGATCAGAATCGAGAACCTCATAATGGCGGAATTGTGCTGTCAAGGAAAAGGTGTGTTTGACAAAAACAAAGAGGAAATGGCAAATACTTGGTGGTGTTTACATTGCGGATGTTTCCATTTAAAGATTCTGAAGCTGAGGTTTGAAACCCCAGCATCACAGCCCGGTCTCAGGACAGTGAGGAGAGAGTGGTGGCCCGGGTGAGCTTTCATCTATGTTTCCAGCATGAAAGGGAAGGGTGCCCTGCCACTCTCCCCTCATTCTGGAAAACCTGCATTGGAGCGGACTGCCCCAGCCATGAACTCACTCTGTCTTTGTCATCGGCAACGTCACAGAGGATGTCATCCAGGTCTAGAATCCCACCGTCTCCATGCTCCAAGCGATGTACCTGTATCCAGTAGTTTGGATCCTGAGGAAAAGAACACAAATGTCAGATACAGCTGTGTCACTGAAAGGGAACGCAACTACTTAAACTCAATAGCTTCCTGACCATTAAAGGGAACGTCAGTAATTATTACAGCCAATTAAAACTCCAGACAGGGCTCAGCTCATGGTAAAGTCAGTCTTCCCCTTCCTCTATGAATAGGTCACTCATATACACTTCCCCCTTGGCTCCACATTATCCATTATTGTGACAGGAAAACTCCTGGCCTCAGACACACTGATTTCTCCCAAGCAGATCAGACTTTTCATTGTCTGATACACGAACTACGCGGGAACCCCCGGCGGAGCAATCTACAGAAACGCTTTATTAATCAGCACACATCCTGCATCTGAAATCTTGCGTTTGCTAATCTGCAGATAGCACGCTGCACACCCTGGAGAGTTATGTGCTCCTCTCAAACAGGCCTGGACAGACGGGGCTGTTGACAAGTTGGCACATGGACCAGGAAAGCTATGGTGTGAGCCTTTGTTTAAAAAGGTCAAACCCAGCCCACACGCATATGTGTGTAATACACTATTTAAAGCACTCCGTCAAAATGTGTGGTGCAGGGCCTTTTGCTCCAGAGTGGAATTGGGGGAGAAAAGAGGAAAAAGGATAGCATTTAAAACTTTTAAATATTCCTGTTTTCAAGTAATTTGAGAAGGGCACAGTTGCCCTTGAACTTAATAAAAGTCAGATCCATATGCTGACATGGAAATACAGAAAAATGGTACCCATATGAACTGATTTCCCAAAATACAGAATTGCTACCCAAAAGTTGTGTTAACGCTCTGTTCTTTCCTAAGAAGGGATGTCTGATACAACCTTTTCTTGAAGACAAAGGATGAGTATGTTAACAAAAGCAGATTCCACCGGGTCTATGAGCCAAGATGTTGCAAGGTAGTGGCTGTTAGCACTCCTTCCGGGTTCTACCTCACAGTTACCTGGCAACGGCCAGGCCTAAATCGGTATAAAAGGGGCTGCTTGACCCCTCCTCACTCACTTGCTCTCTAACCCTCTTATCCTCTTCTCTGTCCCTTCTCTCTACATTCCCCTCCCCCCTCTCTCTCCACATGTTCCTGGCTGGTCTCTACTCCTCTACTCCTCCCCACCCCTGCTTGTCTCTGTCTCCACCCCCTCAACTACCCTCTCCGTTCCCTAAATAAACTCTATTTCATACTATATCCATCCCATGGCTAGTACCTCAGGGGGATAGGGATGCCTCAGTCTGGGTCTGCAGAGGCATCCCCTCCCCCACACCATACCGCGCCTCTACGAAGCATATTCCTGGTTCTCTCTTTCTTTTTATAAAACGCAACAGTGGCAGAGGTCGGCATTCTCTGGATGCTGCCCAAACTCATCTCTAACACAGCCATGCCTCGGATGCACTAACGCATGGCATGTGTTACGGAAATGGAGAATCACTACCCTTGGCACTGCTTAGCCAGAGGGACAAGCAGCTCAGACCTTACTGGTCAATATAAGCAGGGGTCCCATGGAAATCATCTCAGCTACTGAGACCTCTGTAAAGGGAACCGTTCCTCTAGAATGCAAACACATGTATCACACACAGAGATATAAACTACACACACACACAAACGCAGACACACCACATATACCAGATACATACAAGCATGTACACAGACATATACACACAGAGCACATACACAAACACAACATACACACACATGTAAACACACATAAACACACACACATCATATGCTTGGAGAGAAAGAGTTTATTTCATTTATGTGTTCTGGGGCACAGTACATCACTGGGGAAAGCCAAAACAGAACCTAGAGGCTAGAACTAAATAGAAAGACATGGAGGGGGGTGCTTGCTTTTCGTGGCTTGTTCAGCCTGCTTTCTTTTACCATTTAGGACCAGTCCAGAGATGGGCTGCTCCCAGTGGGCTAGGCCTACCCATATTACTCACTAGGCAAGAAAATGCTTTACAGACTTACCTACACAGGCAAATCACATGAAGGTATTTTCTCAAGTGAGAATCCCTCTTCCCAAATTACTACAGCTTCTGTCAAGCTGACATAAAACTAACCAACACATATACTAAATACACATACACAATAGCATATATACATACTACAACAGACAGACATATAGACATACACTACACTACATATACATATACACATACATACTTATACAGACAGACACATACACCATAGCATACATACATACCTACATACATACATATATACATATAGACATACAACACACACTACATATACTACATACATATACACATACATACTTATACAGACACATATACCATAGCATACATACATACTTACATACATACATACATACATATAGACATACAACACACACTACATATACATACATACATACACATATACATACTTACACACAGACAGACACATACACAAACAGATACATAGAGATTCAAACAAACGCATATCTACAAGTACATTCTTCCACTATGTGGCTTAACCGATCCACACAGTCCCCTAAGTTCAATGCCACCCTCATGGTACTTTTAAGACTACCACTTTGAATGTTTCAGAATTTGTTGTTTCTACCTTTGTTTGGCAGCCAAAGTCCCGAAACAAACCACCTTCCTAGATCCTAGTCTTTAAATCAAATGGTGTATTAACTGTGTTGAGGAAATTTAGTATCCAATGTCCTATGGTGAATAAGGAAAACCCTCAGCCATCACCTCCTGGCCAGTTAGGACAAGTACATTCTGTCCTCCACCACTCACCCACACCCTGCAAGTGCTAGCATGAACAAACCAGCTAAAGTGGCAACTTCCACTTTTATATCATTTCTGCATGGGCAAACAGACGGTCCTCCAAAAACAGCTTACTAAACTTGTTCTTCATACACCTATCTCCTCCTGGATCAGCACCAAAATCATCCATCCAAACTTTAAGAGCTTCTTTAAAATACCTTTAGGAAATCTCATAGTTGTCAAAATGGTGTACATAGGGGTGAATGCGACAGTGCAGTAAGCACACATAGAATGTGTTTAAAAAGCCGAACAAGAACAAATGACAGCATGACAAACCATGTATGGTGGTGCGGGCTTACAATCCCACCACCGACAACAAGGAGACCAAAGGATCCCCGGGGTTTGCAAAGGCTGCCAGCTGGTCTACCCTAGATAATGAACTATAAGCCAATGAAAGACCCAACCTCAAATCATCTGGATAGCATTCCGAAGGATAACTTCTAGGGTTGTCCTCCAGCCTCTAAACACATGCATGGTTCACGCACAGGAACGGGAACATGCACACACATACGTGTACACACATAAACATTTTATTTTTAATTCATCAACATGCTTGTTGCCTCCGGCTCATCTCCTGCAGTCCCGCTGCAGTCAGGTTTCCTCCCAAAACTGCTCCTCAGTCACCAGCAGCTTCCACATCACTACATGCAATCAGTCCTTCCTCAATCCTTCTTGGTCTTCCTGCAAAATCTCACATGCCAATCACTGTCTCTGAAATCTCCCATAATTTTTTTTCGACCTTCTCACGAGCTGACCAAGGCTTTCTGAACATGAGACTTGTTGACTCCACATCAGGAGAGGCCCTGATTCAACAGTCAGATACTTATTATATGTATCAGACTTTTATATGCTCAATGAAGGGACTTTCAGGGGAGAGGGAATGAGCACATGAATGATTCTCTCCTTGTTAAAAAAAAAAAAAAAAAACAGAGGTGAGAAGGGCATCTGGAATGACCTCCCTACCCAGCATTAAGACCAGGAAGGGCGCTGGTGATGGTTTGGGTTTTTTGGTTTTTTTTGGTTTTGGTTTTGGTTTTTTTCCATTAGGATACCACTCTACATATCCCTGGCTTGTGTAGAACTAACTACGTAGACAAGGCTGGATTTGAACTATGAAGACAAGGCTAGATTTGAACTAACTATGTAGACAGGGCTGGATTTGAACTAACTATGTAGACAAGACTGGGTTTGAACTAGCAGTCTTCCTACATACATTTCCTGAATCCTGGGAATTCAAACTCTCTCCCGTTCCTAACACTTGACCTCCCATTTTACTTTCTACCTACCCTGCTTTCTCCAGTTTTGAATAATCTAACTTTTCATTTACTTATCATCCTCTCCTTTCTTCCTTCCTACGTTTTTTTCTCTTGTTAAAATCATCTTATTAAACTCTCTGATACTGAAGTACGCTTCCAGGTCAGCAAAGGCTCAGCTCTACAGACAACACGCCTGTGCTCAGACTTCAAGTAACACTTTAACTGAAAGAACGGGGTGTTAAAATATCACGATGGGAGTTAAAGACCAAGCAGGCATGACCAGGACCTGAAAAACCCACTCCTGAGTATCCACCCCTATGTTACACAGAGAGGCCAGCAAGGGAGACCACAGCCACAACAGACTGTGGCACAGGAGTCCTTTCAGACCACACATTAGACTTGAAGAGTAACTACCAAGGGTACAGCCCATATACTGCACTGTCCACAGCATACCTTCCTTGTCTACTATAAGTGCCACCTGCTCCGGTAAGACTTGAAGAGAAAGCAGGAGCCTCAGGCCACAACGTAACATACAGTGTGTCAAAATACAGGAATCCCCACCAAAATACCAGGTGGGATTACAGTTTTAATATAGTTATATGATAAAATACAGTTGGAATGCATCCAGCATCTCACAACAGTCCACTGCTAATAGACTGAGTACAGCCTGAGGCTCAGTTGGTAGACTACCTTTGCTGGCAAACCTGAGGCCCTGGGTTCCATCCCCAGCAGCACATAAAAATTGTTGTGGTGGTACATGTGTGTAATCCCAGCATTCCTGAGGTAGAGGTAGGAAGACAAGAAAAAGGAGAGCCTGTGTGTCGTGGCATGCCTAGCGTTCTTGTGAGTCTGGAGCTGTGTGTGTGTGTGTGTGTGTGTGTGTGTGTGTGTGTGTGTGTGTTTATGTGCACACACATGTGCACATGTGTGACGTGTGACGTGTGGCTGTTACAGGATAACTCGTAGATTACTTTGTCCCCTTTGCCCCATGTGGGTTCCAGCGACTGAACTCACAAGTCAGGTTTGGTGGCAGATATTCCAGTCCAATGAAACACATCCCCTGCCCAAAACACAGCAACTATTACAAATTAAAAAGGAAAAAATAAAAAGTATCAACAGGAAGCAAATAAGCCTATCCCAATGGCTTCAAGATTCCTGTATCGTAAAGGCCCACACCTTGTCTATTTGCAAAACTTGAAGATAGAAAACAATTTTTTGGGTTGTTTTGTTTTGTTGTATGTATGTATGTATGTATGTATGTATGTATGTATGTATTTTTAGAAATGTAATCTTCACTGTCCTTTCCTCTGGAAAGTACTGGATGATGTGTCCCGACAAAACGAGGACTAGGCTCTGGACAAGAATGCTACGGCTTATGAAGCAAACAGCTGGTATGAAGGAAAAGAATTCCCTGCACTACAGAGATCACTGGGAAGCTGACCCCGAATGGTGACAAGACCCCAGAAAGCCGTTGGGGAGCAGACCTAAAACATGACACACCTAAAATGAAGCTGCTGGGATCTTGAAGTGAAATGGCTCAGGCTGATGTGGAAATAACATCCAAACTCACTGAGACGCTGCCTTGTAGCAGCAGTGGGGCAGTTAGGAGTCAGAGCACAGAAGGCCTCAGGGACAGCACGAACGTGAAGAGAGGTCCGTGTAGCTCAGCCACAAGCAGCATTCCACCGTGAAGACTACTGGGCTTTTAACCTAACCAAAACAATAACTACATTTGGTGGAAGACAGTCTATCAATAAGTATATTTGTATGAGAGGGATACACACACCATGACGGGGATCCGAGAGTCGTTTTCTGGGATGGAAGGAAAGGAAGTATCCACTGAGCAATGGACAGAATCAACCAACTAGTGAGAAACTACATTAAAAAAAAAGACATCAAGAAATAACAAAAGCAATTTATATAAAAATAAGGTGGTAGATTTCAAAAGAATGGGCTATTAGAGAAGGTAACTTGCACTCACTGCCATTCCTGGATGGATGGATGGATGGATAGATAGATAGATAGATAGATAGATAGATAGATAGATAGATAGATAGATAGAATAGATCGATCGATCGATCGGAAAACTGAGGGTTTTCCTTAGACAATAAGACAACTGATTAACATTAAACATCCACTGAACCAATTAGGCACAAGGCAATTACATTCCTAAGACGAATGAAGCCACGGTTGCTAATAACCATACAAAGAGAAAACATTTCATTTTTGAAAGCTGGCAGACCTGTCAAAGTATCCTCCATTCTAGGTGGTACTGTAACTGTCTCTCCCATGTATTTAATCCAAAACAGACATTTTTAAACGGGATCTAGACTGTAGCAGTTAATGAAACGATGGTATTCCAAGGCAGCCATGACCTACGCGGCTTGGCTTCAATCATGTTTCCTCTTCGGAAATGCATGCCTCTACCTTGAACTTACAGAACTAGCTGTCGGTTTGCTGTGGGAACTCGCTTGAAAAGTAAACACATTTCTGTTGCCTTCTCAACAGGAGTGGAGGGCGGGGATGGCCAGAGGTCACAGCTGACATCCAGCAATAAGATGACCTGCATCCCTCTCTGGGAGTGACTAACACGCTTTTCAACCCCAAGCCACGGCCACGCTGATGCCTCAACGCCACCCAGCAACCCACAGATCTGTTGTCTCACAGGAGAGTGGAAGACATTACTCATCTCATTAATCAAAAGGGAAAGAGGCAACAGGGAAAGGCCAAGTTCAAGCTCACGAAAAATTCTCCATGTCTTCTTCCTTTAGAACCAGGCAGTGTCTCACAGGGCACCTGGGCCACCATTGGCCTCTTCCTCACCATTTCCATTAGGACGGGTGTGGTTTGGTTTCTCCCTCATCCCACACCGAGAAGGAGCCCTTAACATAGCATTCTTCTCCATTCTACTGGCAGCACCAGGGACCTTCCAGAGTCAACCCAAACAGCTCACAACCTTCCCAACGGGCAGCTCGAGGGATGGAGAAACCAGTAATCAACCAAAGACAAAATGTAAGATGCTTTATAGAAACACAACTAAAGTAACCTTTTAAAAAGAAAAGGCCCAGGACTAAGGGAGAGATGATTCAGGTAAGAATACAAACTGCCCTTCCAGAGGACCCAACTTCAGTTCTCAGCACCCACAAGGAGGCTTACAACTGTCTGTAACTCCAGTTCTAACGGATCTGACACCCTCTTCTGGCCCCTGGAGATACTGGAGAGTCATACACACAGACAAAACACCCATACAAGTGAATGAAATCTAGGGAGAGAGATAGAAACATAGATAGAGACAGCAGCAGAGACACAGAGAGACACAGAGAAACAGAGAGAACCCACCATGGCTAACCTAAGCACAGCATAGGGGCACTAAAGACAAAATCCCGTGAAAAGGACAGTTAAAAGAGTGAGGATATTAAATAGTGAGTCGTGAACTGAGCGATGTTAAGTAAAAGCACATTCTCGTTTGAAGGGAATGCCTGCCGATGGGTGCACAAGATGTGCCGCCCTAAAGAAGCACCCAACGGCACGGCGTTTGTACCATGTGGCTATATGCTTGTGACGTAGGAAGAAAGTGAATGTCACCTCCCTGCTAGGAAGGTGGGCCATGGGTGAATTGGTGACTCAAAATTTTTTTTTCTGTCATTTTAAAATAACGGGGGTGGGAGGGGGTGTTCAAGGTCAAAGGGACAAAAACCATGATGATATTCAAATGTGGTCCTTGTTAAAGTTTTAAAAAAGAAAAGAGAGTCAGTCTAGGAATTGGGGCTCAATGCTGGAGCTCATATCTAGCTGTGCAAGGCAGGCCCCAATTGGCATTCAAATTACCACACATTTAAAAAAAAAAAAAAAAAAGGTTGTAGTATGGGGGAATAAACCTGGGCCCTTACACATGTTAGGTAAATCCTCTACCATTGACTAAGACATGCCCACAGCTTAACCCTGAGACACTGTCTCACTCAGTGTCAAAAGCCAGCCTTCAATTTGCTCTCTACAGTCCAAGCAGGCCTTCCTTGAACAGATGTCTGGGATTCCAGGCCTGCTCCATCATATCTAATCTAATACATGCAAAAAAGTTAAAAGTCATCATATAAGACATTTGGGGAACTGCTTAAAAACCTTTACTGTAAATTATGCACCATATACTTATTAGAAGTTGTTGATTTTCCTAATTGTCATAATGATCTCGTAGACATTGAAGGAAAATGGTCTTCTCAGAGAATATACTATGCAATATTCATAAGCAAAGTGTCAAGACATTGGCTATTATTTTAAAAGAGCCTGTTCAAGCTGGAGGACAGCTCAGTTGGTAAAGTGCAAGCAAGAGAACCTGAGTCCAATCCCCAGAACAATGGAAGCCTGCCAGGTGAGGTGGCTTGTGCTGGGTAGACCAGTGCCTGAGAAGCAGGAAAAGGAGGATCCCTGGTGCTCTCTAACCAGATGGCAAGATGATCAAATCTAATTGGTGAGCTCCAGGTCAATGAGACCCTGCTTCAACTGAAGTGAACAGTGTTCCACAATATGCCACCCAAAGTTATACTCTATCCTATACACACTCACGCATATATATACATACATACACACTCACACATATACATGCACACATACACACTCACACATACACATACATACTCACACACAAACATATACACACTCACACATACATACTCACACACACACATACATTTACTCATACAAGCATACTCATACACATTCACACACAGGCATGCATGCACACACATTCACATACACACACACACGCATACATACATACACTCACAAATACATATACACACACATACATACACTCACCCACCATACACACTCACACACATATACATACACACTCACACATACATACACACATGCACTCACACAAACATACTCACACACATACATACTCACACATATGCACACACACTCAGAGACTTACACACGCATGCATGCACACACACTCACACATACATGGACTTACACACACATGCAGGCACACACTCACAGATACATACACACATGCACAACACTCACATACACACACTCAAACACTCACACATACACACATGCACACCCGCACACACGCTCATAAACTCACACACATGAACTTACACACACGCCCCTAGCTACATGAACACCCGTGCACATGCACACATACATACATACCCACATACTTAAAACTAGCTACTTCTCAGTAGTCCAGCACTCACAAGGAAACGCCTACTGTACAGCATGCATCTAGGAAAATATAAATTGTCCCAAGTCTTTAAACCAAGTAAGTTAACACAGAGAACTGGTTATAAGACAAGGAAGAGCTGAGGTTCCTGAAGCCACTGCCCTACATGCTGACTGACTAAACAAGGTGGCAGCATAGCCCGCCGGGGGTTGATTGTGCAGGACCTGGAATCTGAGGAAGCCTTCTCTGCACAGACTGAGTCCAGGGTGGGAGCTGGGATATGTCCTGTGAAGCGTCATCATGTGGCACACCCCACCACACCTCCCACTGCTCAGCCTGGACAGCTGTCAGCAGATACGGCTAATCCCCAACTATTCTTGGACTGTCCCATAACACTGGAAACCAGAGTAACTTCACACTAATGTGGTGACCGAGTTCATGAGAACACAGGAAGCCAGCCTAATCAGTGTTCCAGGGTGTAAAACTGCCAGACATGTGACAGGGGAGCCAGGGATGGAAATTTTTAATCAATGCTAAGGATGAATTAGAAGACATTACACATGCAAGGCAATTCGTCTACCCACTGAGCTCAGCCTCCAACCCACTAGTGCAACTTGGGGCAGGGAGGGACCTGGTATCGTGTAAATAAATCTCTTTAAAGGCTTGAAATTGAAACTATCTACACATCCAATAGCTAAGGCTACGGGGCTGTGTGCAGCCGAGACCAAAGTCCAGCTAAACATGCAATTATGAGAAACAAGTCGAGCTTATCCAATCCATGGGACACTGAACAGCAGTTCAAGTTCTTCCCCCAGGGTTGGAGACGCGGCTCGGCTGGTGCATGGCTTGCCTAGCATGCACGAAGACAGCATTCCATTCATAGCACATATAAACCAGGTGGGACGGCGTACGCCAATAACTCCAGCACTCGGAAATGTGAAGGCAAGAAGATTGGATTCAAGGTCATCATCCTTGACTTCTTCAGTGTTCCAGGCCAGCTTGGTCTACACTAAAGCCCTTTCTTTAAAAAAAGAGAGGAAGGGAGGTGTTGGGGGAAGAGGGAATAATTCCCCAGAACACTCTCTGTTCAAGGGAAATGACCCCTGGGATCCCTACAAGCTGGAGGTGCTCCCCCAACTTTGATTTCTCCTGCAATCTTTGATCTAGCCATTTAGACAACCAGTGACTGTGTCTCTTCCTTTCCTGCTGCTTCTCAGTCTTGCACAGAACTAGGCAGTCAATTACTGAGGACTCAGTCCTGTAATTACTGAGGACGTGCCTCAGTCACAGGAACAGAGCACAGCACCCTGCCCACAGCCCGCCTTCCGCCTCCTGGAACATACCTGTTCCGCACCAGCATGCTTCCACATCTGAATTCTGAACTACCCTAGCTGTATTTGCACCCCCATCTCTGGTTTGAAACCATCCCCCTGTGACTCTGGCTTCAGCACCCCCGCTCAGGTACTTATCTGAACACTGACTTGTACTGGCTTGAGCCTGTTTCCTTGTGCCCCTGCAGTACTCTGCTTTTCTCATTGGTAAGGTACCCAAAGGGACTTTTGATGAGCTTTCTTAAAATGCAGAACAAAGAGCAAACGCTGTGATATAGATGTAGATATGAATGAATGTTTTTATATGTGTTGTATGTAAATGAATGTTATATATATATATATGAATGATATACCATACACATACACACACACACACACACACACACACACACACACGAAGGAAAGGCTTCAGACAAGTGCTTCCTGGGAAATTAACCCACGAACAGCCCTGTGCTTTGCTAACGACCCGGCAGAGCACATAAACGAGCTTGTTCTTCACCCTTCATCCTCCAGCTTCTCAACCTGACTGGAGAATCCCCACTGATTACTCTGTCTTATAGTCCAAGTGACGTAAGGATGAGAGCATCCAGACAGACAGACAGTTCCCCTGTGGTGAGGAGACCCAGCCACAGCTTGGACACCTTTGTTCCCACCTACAGGTTGGTTATCCGGGAGCCAGGATACACTGGCACCATGCCTCCGGTCACAGGGCATGTGAGGAATTGTGAAGAGCTGGTACTGCACCCTGACAGTGAGACAAAGGAAGGAGCATGTGAGACACTGGATGGGAAACACATTCAAGCCAAGGCAGACTGCTGGACAGCCGGCTCTCAGCCTCGAAAGCTCCCTCCACTGCTCTGCCAGGACAGCTCCTTGAAGGCTGGTACCAGGTGGTGCACCCCATCTCTCTCAAGCTCCTAGTTTACCTGGTAAAGGGCCACAGGTGGGGAGACCTGCAGTTGAGCACATCTCTGGGCTCCTCTTGTAGGCTTACAAGGCTCCGTTTTGTATCAGAGACGAAATACTAAAACCTTTGGAGAGAGGTGATCACCCTCTCACCAAAGGAATGGTGGTGCCAGAAAAGACTACAGAGGCCTGGAAATGTGAGTGGCTCCCCCAGGACACGCCTTTTCCTGAAGACCCAAGAAGCTGGCCAACACAGCCAACACGTAAAGGAGAAATTGAGCAAGAGAAAACCCTTCCCTGTGAGAAGGACCTTTTTAAACCTGGAGGAGAGGGATCATGGATACTGTTGTCATCTCTGGGGAAGAACCCATTTGGCAAAGTGCTCGCCACACTAGCATACAGACCTGAGTTTGCTCTCCTGAAGCCATGGCTTCTGGAAGAGTCTAGGCATGGTGCCGAGCATCTGTAATCCCAGGGACAACAGATACTGGGGATACCTAGGGCTCACTGGTCAGGCACCTTAGCATACTTGGGGATTCCAGGTTCAACAAGGAACTGTCTCAGAAAAGGATGGACAGAGTCCAAGAAACAACATATGAGGTTGATCTCTGGCCTACATACAGACGTGCAGGTATATACACACAGACACACACACATACATACACACACATGCACACACAGACATATACATGCACATATACATACACAGACACACACACATATGCAGACACACACACATACATACACACACATACTCACATATAAAGACACACACATATACACATGCACACATACACACATATGCACATGCACACATTCACACACACATACACATATAAAGACACACACACTCATACATACACATACATACAAAGATGCACACATAGACACATGCACACATTCACACATACAAACACACATATACACATGCACACATACAGACACACATATACACACGCACACATTCACACATACACATACACAGACACACACGTATGCAAACACACTCATGCATACATACACACACATACTCACATGTAAAGACACACATATACACACGCACACATTCACACACACATATACACAGACACACACATATGCAGACACACATGCATACGTACACACACATACTCACAAGTAAACACACACACACACACACACACACACACACACACACACACAGACACACACACAGACCAGCACCAGCACCTATCAAACAGTATCTTTCACTTCTCAGAGTGCACAGAAAGAATGCTTTGCACCAAGTTATAGGCTGTGATTCCAACAGGATGAGAGCCAAACTGCAGAAAAAACAATCCGTGGACTCAAAATAGGGTCAGGGACCTCAAATAACTGTTTCTCTCATACACAGCAAAAAAGAGAATCCAAATAACCACCCTAGGAGATCCTTAAAGATAGTTATCAGCTGAGGAAAGAAAATGTGCACTGTGTGCTCACTCCCCGGGCAGCAAAGAGGAGACTCGGCTCAGACCAACGGAAACTCCGACCTGAAAGAGATGCCCACTGAAATACAACCACTCTCACGGCTCCGAAAGCTCTGAGTCAAACAAAGCCACTCGGAAACAGCTCCCTTCTCCCGCTTCATCCAAACCTGCCTCTCGGCTTGTTCCTATAGAATAAAAAGCATTTTTAAAACAACGGCAGCAATAAAATCCTTTCTCAGGTGACCCAATCACAAACACACGCGGTAATCCCGTACACCTGGATCTCCTAAACAGGACTCAATCCAAAGAGATACTCGCCAACGGTTTGAGGGAAATAACCTGAACGTTCAGACGCCAAGCATCCGGAAGACCCAACACCTACCTCTGCTCTCCTCCTTGGAAGCCTGGGCAAGCAGTGAACCAACTGTAGCCTATGGCTCCTCCACTCAAACTCAGCCCAGCCCACCTGGTGAGGGCTCTCGGTCGAGGCCCCACAGCACCACATTGTCACCACACCAGGGCGGCACAAGGCAGGGCCCTAGACACCAGTGTTCTGCACGCAACTCCAAACAGCCATGAGAGGGTGGCCAGTCCAGGCTAGGTACATGGGACTGCCGTTGCCACAAGTGAAGCTCCCTCTTCTCCACAGGCCTCTTCTCCTCAGTCAAGGGAGGGAATCTATGATGGTATCTTCAAAGGACTGCCAAGACAGGGGTGCCCCTTCCTGTGACTCTGCCATCTACTGGCAAGGAACCCAACAGTCAGGGCAGAGTGGCTCACAGGCAAGACCTCCATATGCCTGTGTCTGTCTGTCCCTGCAGATCAAGGTACTGGGCTCTCCTGTCTCCTACTATGTGTGTACTTGTTTGCACCTCCTGGAAAGGCAGGCTCACTCCTCCCACTGTGGTGCTCTTTCCCACACTCCACTTCCGGGCATAGATCTGTTTCTTCCTGGCACTGGTCATCAGTCCACGTTTATCTATCCCAGTCAGTCCACCACAGATGAAATGACAGAAACCTCATGCTGGAAAAACCCTGCCATTTATTACCCTGACAAATATTCAGATAACAGTCTTCCCTCACTGGGGGTGTCGGGCAACAGATGAGCTCCCACCCTCCTAGATATGGCCCTGCCTTTTTTCAGCCAAAAACAATGGACTTTTAGATATGTTTTATTAATTCCTGGATAACATCACATCAGGTGTTTTCCTCATGTTTACCAACCCCCCAACTCCTCCCTGATCCATCCACACCCTCCTACCACGCCCCCCCAACTTCCTGTCCTCTTTTTTACTTTTAATTTCTTTTAACCCACCTTATCCATTTTATACTATCCATTATATACTCCTGGGTGTGGGGCCTCCCACTAGCGCCTGGTTGACCTAGCAGGAGCCATGACTCTAAGAAAAGTGTTCATGGCTCCTCAGTTAGTGGTACAGGCTAGGGAGTGGAG
The DNA here is from genome assembly GCF_011064425.1 of Rattus rattus. NCBI lineage: Eukaryota > Metazoa > Chordata > Mammalia > Rodentia > Muridae > Rattus > Rattus rattus. The sequence continues at coordinate 46,680,785 of NC_046170.1, read as the reverse complement.
CCCCTGCCCCCTCCATGCTGAAATTATGGGCTAGCTTGATTTTGTTTAGGTCCTGTATAGGCAACCATGGCTGCTGTGATGTGTTGAGCACACTGACCCTGTCTCATCAAGAAAATATTACGTTGGCCCAATATCTAGCATATGCTCGCTCCCTCTTGTGTTCTCGTTCTCTCTCTCTCTCTCTCTCTCTCTCTCTCTCTCTCTCTCTCTCACACACACACACACACACACACACACACACACACACACACACACACACGCAACCCTGGCCCTTACAATTATTCTGTGCCCTCTTCGATGATGGTGCATGACAAATACAAATGTCCTTTCTGTGGCTGGTTTGACCTGTTATTAACACTTATTCTGGAATAGGGGGATTCTTTAATTAGGGCTAACCCCATATACCTTTTCTGAACAGCTTATAGTGGTCTATTTAGGAATATACCTGTTACAAAATTAAAGAAACGCGACCTATGGATTGGAGAGAGCGCAAGGGGGAAATGGGAAGGATTGCAGAGAGGAAATGGATGAGGGAATGGAATCCAAAATTATGTTTTAATTTTGATCGTTTTAAAAAAGAAAAAGAAACAGCCATAACATATTTACAGAGCAGAATGACAGCCCCAAATACTGGGCAATCACCTACACCACATGGGCTTCAGAAACCAGACCAGCCTCCCCAAGTGACACTCCCGAGCACACTTAAAAGTTCCTTATAAAATCCTGCTTGGAAACAAAGAGACAAATTAGCTGCGTAGGAACTCCAAAGGATGTAATTACGCAGCTGGTAATTAGGAAACAGACTTCCTCAAATGACAACACTGGAAACTACAACATTATCAGATGAGGGAGAGACACTGGAGCAAAACAGGTTTGGGAGGGTTCAGCCTCAGAGGTAAACAGTGGAGAGAGCCAGCTTTTCGGGGACAGAGATAAGAACGGGAGCTTACAGGGACAGCCAGAGCGGAGAGTGGGGCAGTCTGCAAACACAGGGACAGAACAGGGAGAGAATGACATAGCCAGAGAGTGATATATTTGGATGAGCACTGGATGCCCCCACAGACTTTCCTACAGGTCAGGCTAATGGAGGCAATCCTTCAGGAGACTCTAGTTGTGTCAAGTTCCCAAAAAGTAACCACACTACCTTGTCTACAACGTTCTCTGCTGGACATACACATGAACATAAACACTCACAACAGGGTCCTGAGCTCTGAGGAACCACCGCCTGGGAAGCTTTCCAAACCCAAGACTCCAGCTCTCCTAGCCCCCGGCAGACTCTTGGAGGTGAAAACAGTTGGACATATTGAGGAATCCCTGCGTGGCAGCTCCTGCTGACCCACCCACTTCCTGAAGACTCAACCTCAGCCACAGGCAGAGATAACAGCATTCTGTGTGCACACAGCACTAGCCAATTAAGACCATTGAATGTGCGCACAGCATGAGCCAGGCCCTGAGTTCTGTCCCCAGCACCGACACGGAACAAAAACGAACCTGCCACCCAGTCTGAAGGAAGCAGTTTGGAACGCATGAGCACAACCAGTTCCAAGAGCGCACTCCAGTTCCCCAGGACTTAAAAGCGACAAGTGACTGGAGAGTTAGAAAACCAACACCCAGTTACAGAAGCCAAACACCATCACACAGATAAGAGGGCCCCAGAACCCTGAGATGCTGTAGACGAAACCAGAGTGCTTTCTAAGGAAACATCATCTCATTTCAACAGGGGGACCTTGGAAGAAAGCGAGGGCTTGGAACACTCCCTGTGTGTGAACAGGACCTCCACAGGAGCTGGGCCTGAGCACCAACACTTTCACCCACCGCCTCCTCTCTTCCTGCCAGGCAAGAACAGGGCAGAGTGCCCGCTGCTCAGGGTCCAATCCTCAAGCATTGCCAGAGCTGCTTTGTGTTAAACAACTGTCCTAAGGAGGTGCCCGCCTGGTGTACAGCAATGAGCACCCCAAGACTTACAGATATAGCGGGGAGAGCATAGGAGAAATCCTAAACCACAATTGTTTTAAGTTTGAAAACTGTGAAGAATGTCTGAGTATTTTATTGGGACTCCTCCTAGAGGAGTTCAACCTTTCCTGTTAAAACCCCCACCCCTCAGCGTGTTTAATAGCTCCTTGAGTTTAACAACTCCTTAAACACTCCCTGAATAGCCCGCAGTAGCTCTTCCTGTTTATCAAAAGACTAAAATAACCAGCCGGTCAACAAGACTAGACAAGGAAACAAAACTTGATTGACGACTGAGGCCTCAAATATCTGCCAGTGAATTCCAGAGAAACCATCAGCCAAAAGCCACCCTTGAGAATGTTCATGTGACAGCAGACAGGCCATCCCTGCCACCTCCAGCTACCTCGAGTCCTTCAACCTCCGCCCCACAGCCAAGATCCTTTAACCAGTCTGAGTAAGACTTGCACCCTAAACTCATGAATATCAAGATTTCAGCTCTTGTATCTCAGCAGCTAACAGGTATGCACCAGTGAACTCAAATTAGTATAAACAACAGTACACAGCACTCTGAAATAAACATCAGAGCTCACACACTGGTGATCCAGAATGGAAAAAACTCATGGGTGAGCCTGAAGGATATGGTGTGGATTTTAGCTCAATGGTAGAGTGGTAGGAAGGGGAGGGGAGAGGGGAGAGGGGGGAGAGGGGAGAGAGGAGGGGAGGAGAGGGAAGGGAAGAGGGACAGGGGAGAAGAGGGGAGAGGGGAGGAGGGGGGGGAGGGGGAGGGGAGGGAGGGAGGGGAGGGGAGAGGAGAGAGTGAGAGAGAGAGGGAGAGGGGACAGTGAGAGAGAGAGAAACAGAGAGAGAAACAGAGAGGAGAGAGACAGAGAGAGGAGAGAGAGAGGAGAGAGAGGGGAGAACGGAGAGGGAGAGAGGAGAGGGGAGAGGGGAGAGGAGAGGAGGGAGAGGAGGAGAGAGGGAGAGAGGGGGGGAGGGGGGGGGGGAGAGGGGAGAGGAGAGGAGAGGAGAGGAGAGGAGAGGAGAGGGAGGAGAGGAGAGGGAGAGGAGAGGAGAGGAGAGGAGAGGAGAGGGAATACGGAGAGGAGGGAAGAGGAAGAGGAGAGGGATAGGAGAGAGAGGAATAGAGAGAAGAGAGGAGAGGAGAGGGAGAGGAGAGGGAGGAGAGGGGGAGGGAGAGGGAGAGGAGAGGAGGAGAGGAGGAGAGGAGGAGGAGAGGAGAGGAGAGGGAGGGAAGGCTAGAGAAGCCTGAGGTTTCTTCCTGTACAGGCTTGCCTATAGTCACCTAGCATTCCTGCAACGTCTTTCCTTTGTTTGAACACTCAAAGAACAGTGTTGGCACCAAATATCCATCTTGGGGCACAAAGCACATTAGAAATAAACTGTACCTCACAAGCCCAGTGTGCATTACAGGCCTTCCTTTTTTGGATGGATGGATGGATGGATGGATGGATGGGACAAAGAAAACCTCCTCTGGGGGCTGGAAAGTTGGCCCAGCAGTTAAGAGTACTTTCTCCAGTATCTAAGAAGACCAGAGTTTAAACTCTAGCACTCATGTAACAAACCAGGCAACACTGTAATCTGTGACCTCAGCTTGTGGAGGAGGCACAGGGAGGTGTGGACAGTGATAGCAGGATCATGACCCCTGCAGCTCACTAGCTTGTGATCAAGCTAAGAAAACAGGATCAGGGAGAGACCCTGGGATGAGGGAGAGACCCTGACTCAAAGGGAAAAGACAAAGAGTGACAGAAAACACATAATACCACTTCTGGCCTCCAAGAATACATAGGCACATGCACAGGCATACACACAGGCACACATGCAGGCATGCACACAGAGACACACACATAGGCATGCGACACACACAAACATGCATACAGGCATGCACATAAGCACACACACAGGCACACACCCAGACACATACAAGGCAAGTATGCCTTTCTCAAAATTCCTTAAAACAATGCCACTTTGTACTAAACAAAGAATTCTTAAAACAGGCATGGTGGTATATACATGTAATACCAGTACTTGGGAGGCTGAGGCAGGAGGATCATGAGTTTCAGGTCATCCTGGAATGCATAAAGAGACTCTGACAAAAATTGGGAAGGAGAAAAGGAAAAAGGAATAGGAGAAAGAAAAAGAGGAGAAAAAAAGGAACGTGAAATGCTCTGAAACAAGTTACAATCCCACTGACATCATGAAAATGGTCCAAAATTATTTAGTAAGCCTAAACTTACTAAATTTCAGGAAAAGGTTATCTTTAAGAACTATCCTTCCCCAAAATCACGTGTTATGATGAAACAGAACACTAATCAGGTAACAAGAAGACCTCGGGTACAAATGTGAGTCTGCGGAAGTAGTTGGTGGTAATCATGAGGACCTGCCGCCAGTGCTGTAAAGTATATCTCTCATCTGGCACTGCTGCCTCAGGAGAGAGGAACTGCCATATCTCTGGAGCTCAGCCAGCCAACTCTGGGTTCAGCAAGAGAAGATCATGCCTCAAGAGAGGAGATTGACAAGGAACACACACACACACACACACACACACACACACACACACACAACCTACATAGAGCAGCGTGACCTCATAGCAAAACTTAAATTAACTTGACCTGTGGCCACAGAAGAAACTAAGTCAAGAATTAAGGACTACACACTTATTCTAGAGGGAGAAAAAGAACCGTAATGGCAAAAATTGCTGCGTCTTTAGTTATGCCCCATTCTTCCCTGGAAAAGAATCTAACAACTGTGGAAAGAGTGGAGCAGGAGGTAAACCCTGGGAAGGAAGGCAGAAGGAAGCTGGCTCCCCAGGAATATGGAGTCCTGGTGGGTGGCTGTCTTCCCCCAATCACACAGCACCAGGTGCAGGCCTAAGGTGAACACTCTGAATACTGACTGGGGGGGAGGGGAAGGCACTCCTCAGAGGTGCCTGAAATCTGCCACATATAGTTCACATTTCACCTCTTATGAAGCAGCCAGGGGATCACTGTTCACATCTCTGGTCACAGAAGTGCTAGGAAAACCTGTCTGGGAGGCACTGTTGCCAAGATAATTTCACCAATTATGATTAACTAGACAGTGGGGCCACTAATATAGGGAAAATCAGACATATGGTAGGCGATATAATCAGTACATTAAGTATCACCCTGTATGACAGAGATCACTGACAATTCTCCAATATCTGCAATCAAGCATATGTGTGTATAATATTATAAAAATACATTAATTCAATGTGTTATAAATATACATTAAAACCGAGCAGAAGAGTGAGCATCCTGCCCTTCAACATTTGCAGTTTTCCCGGTCTGTCATCAACACAGAAATGAAATCACAATTTACAGTGGGTGCTCTGCAAGGGATCCCTGTGAACTAAGGACACAGACAAATGAAACAAATGTGTCACAATCAAGAAGAAATTACTGTGTCAACCTTGATCCAAAAGTTACATAAAGGCCAAGGAGTTATGAAGACAACACGCGTGATACAATGTGATGCATCCTCACAGAAGTCTCACCTAGAGTACAAGTTGGACAGCTGGACACAGGTACAGTGACACATACTCATAACCTTAGCACACAGGACACTGAGACAGAACTTCTGTAGGTCTGAGGCTGGCACGGCTGCAGAGAGAGTACCAGAGTAACCAGGACTACATAACAAGACCCTATCTCAAAAAACCAAGGGGATACAAAGAAGAACATTGGGCCCAGAATCTGATGTCTAACCCAGGATTTATTTAAAGGATTGCCCTCATTATAAATCATGGCGGCCAAAGATTAATGCCTCAAAGTGTCTGATATTGGTGCTGGGTAAAGTACTTACACACACACACACACACACACACACACACACACACACACACACACACACACACACAGTGAGAGACAGCACCTGGTATAACAATACATGTTTAGAAACTTTGTATCGCTCTTGCTGCCTTGTACCTTAAAGGCACATAACCCCTCCGGTTCCAGATTTTCCAGGCAGCATCGGTCTTGACTTCACAAACACCTTTCAGTTTGGGTTACTTGTGATTACAAATAATGTCCTAACAGAATCAAAATGTTATTAGATGTTAATCAGAACACAGTAATTAATCTCAGCTTCCTTTCATCAGAAGTCATTTAAATTTCCATTTTCACAGCTAGTTCCCAGCCAGAGAAAAATGAAAACACAACCACTTCATAAATCTTGTCTCATCCTGGCACACAGTGCTCTAAAATAAACTCAGGTATTGATTCTAGTGAGACAGACAGACAAGCCTGGGGCTGCAGGCTTGGTTACAGTGTTCAGGCTACAGTGACAGCTCTCTTGCCTTAAGCAGCTCCTTGCTTTCTGGGTGACACAGGAAAAAGCCTGGGGCTCTCTGCTCAGGCTACTGAAACCCTGTTGCTAAGTTTCTGCTCCAGCTTTATTTTGGAGACAGGTCTCTTACTAGTGTCCAAACCCAAGCCACCAGCAGATGGCAGTCTCTGAGCGTAAGCAGATGTGTCCCATTCTGCAGAATTAAAAAAAAAAGCTCTTGAGTCCATCAGGGCAAAAACACTCTTAAAGTAAACATCATGATCGCATTCAAATACTTTAACCTGAAGTGTGAATGACTGGTGTTCAAGAGAAAATGATCCACTTTAAGCTTTTATAACGCTAATAATACAATTTAAGTTTTTCTACGTAACTTTTTAAGGTTAAAAAACAAAAATTCAGGTGGTTCAGTGGTTAAGAGCACTGACTGCTCTTCCAGAGGTCCTGAGTTCAATTCCTGGCAACCACATGGTGGCTCACAACCATCTGTAATGGGATCTGGTGTGTCTGAGGACAGTGTACTCATATACATATAATAAATACATCTTTAAAAAATGTGTTGTATACCCAAAGACTATACATGGACTGACCCTGGGCTCCAACCCCATAGGTAGCAATGAATAGCCTAGTAAGAGCACCAGTGGAAAGGGAAGCCCTTGGTCCTGCCAAGACTGAACCCCTAGTGAACGTGATTGTTGTGGGGAGGGTGGTAATGGGGGCAGGATGAGGAGGGGAACACCCATATAGAAGGGGAGGTGGAGGGGTTAGGGGGATGTTGGCCAGGAAACCGGGAAGGGGAATAACAATCGAAATGTAAATAAGAAATACCCAATTTAATAAAGATAAAAAAAATGTGTTGTGGTGGGAAATTACACCACGGTTGGGGGCGCTGAGACAATACCTCCATGTGTAAAGGTGTCTGCAGTGTAAGGTCCTGAGTTGAGATCCCTTGCACCTATGTAAGCACTGGGCAGAGTAGGAAGCTATGTAACCAGGTGCTAGAGGGCAGAAACAGAAAAATCATACGGGGAACTATGTATCCAGGCACCAGCTGAAATGACAAGGACCAGGTTCAAGGGAGAAAATCTGACTCAGAACCTGAGGACTGGTGAGAGGGTGCAGGTTGGAAGGAAAGAGCTGACTCCTGCTGCCAACCCCTCTGGTTGGCACACGCTAATGTTGAGCGTACATGTGTGTGTGCATGCAACTAGCAGTTAAAAAGACAAAGTGGACAGTGATAAAAGTCAACCTTCAGACACACCACACACACACACACACAGAGACACACACACACACACACACACACACACACACACAGGACTCTCCAACCATGCTTGCTTTAAACAGCTTGCCCACCCTCCCCCATTCTCTTGCTTATTTCCCTCCACTCCTCCGACACCTCATCTTACTGGAGAAGTCTTTTCTTTGCAGTACTGAAGTAGAGCCCAGACCCCAGCAGCCAGATAAGAATTCTACCACTCAGCTCCGTTCTGATTTTGTTGACTCTTGCTCCTTTAAGATGCTCCTGTATTTCTGAATCGGTCAGAAAAAAAGAATTCTAAGTCTTCTAATGACTTCGTCTAAACTTTCCAGTAAAGTATTGAATTATAAGTAACCGCCTATCCTGTCCCTGATCCCAATCAAATATTCAAACAACCTGATTATCACTTCGATAAGCAGGGTGCACACACCCAAAAAGAAAAAAATTTTCAAAAAATGCAGAAACATCAATAAGATGTTTACTAATCAAATGGGTCGGTTTTCATAAAGCAAGGATCTTAATATTAGGCACGTCACATGGATTTGCACATTTATTATGTGTAATTTCAAGACAAAAGATGGAAAGGAGCACTGTCAATGGGCTACCTCCCACAAGCAATCCCACACACTCTGTCAGGAGAGTTCTGTGTCAACTTGACACAAGCCAGAGTCATCTCAGAGGAGGAGCCTCAGTTGAGGAGATGCCTCTGTAAGACTGTAGCTAAACCTGTAGGACGTTTTCTTAATTAGTGATTGGCGGGGGAGGGGATAGGTGGGGTCACCCCTGGGTTCCAAAAGAAAACGGGTTGAGCAAGCCATAGGGAGCAAGCTAGTAGAGAGAAGTAGCACTCTTCTGTGGCCTCCGCATCAGCTCTTGCCCGCAGGTTCCTGCTCTGTCTGAGTTTCTGTCTTTGATTTCCTTCAGTGACACTGAAGCCTAAGCCATATAAACCCTTTCCTCCCCAAGTTGCTTTAGTCATGGTGTCTCATCACGGTAACCCTAGCCCTTACCAGCAGACACATCCCGCAGTCTACTGGATGCTGTGGGCCAAAGAACAAAGCAAGACTCAGGAGACAACACCCAAGCCAGGCATGGCAGTTCCTGTTTTGAGAGCTTCACAGGTTCTCAGGCATGAAAATGGACGCCTAGGAGCTAAATGTAAGGACGGTCAGAGGAACCGCTTCACGGCCATTTCCCTAGTTTTCACTCAGAGAGATGCAGCAGTACCTAATTTGCATAGGCGCAAGAAGGGTTAGATGAACCCAGTAGTTTAAAGTAGTTTAAAATGGGGGAAATGGCTAGCACACCCCTGTCCTCGCAGTGTGCAGGAAGCTGAGGTAGGAGGATAATGAGTTAAGAGTCTAGCCTGAGAGTAAGACCCTATCTCAGGAAAAAGATGATAGATGGTTAGGCTACATGAAAGAAAGAAAGAAAAGAAAGAAAGAAAGAAAGAAAAAAAGAAAGAAAGAAAGAAAGAAAGAAAGAAAGAAAGAAAGAAAGAAAGAAAGAAAGGAAGGAAGGAAGGAAGGAAGGAAGGAAGGAAGGAAGGAAGAAAGAGAGGTATTGTGATTATCTGTGCAATTCAACTATGAGATACAAGCTTCAAAAACTAAAGTATTTCAAATAGCTCTGGGCCTCTAGTCACTGCTCAGAAACCTGAGCCAAGATCATCAAAGGGGGACTTAGGCTTCTCAGCCATGTGAACCTGTTTTATGCTGTGAAATCTTTTGAGAAGACTTAAATATTCAATGTCAATCTATCTTTAAAGACACTGAGGAATCCTCAAATCTATCGGCTTAACCAGTAGTTACCAGTTAGTTAACCAGTAGTTACCAGTTAGTTAACCAGTAGTTACCTGCCAGGGCAACCCAGATACACTAAGGGAGGTATACAGTTGGGGCCAACAGGATGACAGGTTTCCCATGACTGAGAAACAAAAGTTACTGTGCAAACAAGCAATGTTGCCACAGCTCCTGAAACAGCATTTATTTACCTGACTGGCTGACCTGACTAATTCTGCTGTCTTGGGTTAACACTTGGAGGGGTCAGTGGGGAGCCCACACTCCCCCATAACAGGAAAAGATGGTATCTAAGTATCAATTTCTAAAGATAGGAATGAGTTTGAGTCCTTGCAGCTTTAAAGTTCTCTGTGGATAATCAATGGATCGCTCACGATTTCTGCCTAAAATATGTTCCGGTTGTCCACAGAAGCCGTGCCATTTCCTAAAGCTCTCCACTGTGGCTATTTTTTGACCCACGTTAGAGCAAACAGAGGCAAAGACATCTGAAAACTCAGCCTTGCGACTCACAGTTCACTATGCTGGCATCACGGCCTTACATTTCCCTCCCTGAGGACAGACTTCCAAGGCTTCTGTAACTGCGCAGTCTCAGAGGCCTCAAGGGCCTCTTTCCCTGCCTGTCTGCAGACTTCCCTTTTCAGCATCTGCTCTGTCGGTAACAAACTTAGTAGGTTTGGACACGAAAAATCCCTCAGCTATGGCTCCACCTGTCCAGTAAAGGACTGATGCAAAATCACTAATTTTGGGGGTCTAAATCTCGGCTCGCTTCCCGGACAGAACACACCAAGCTAACATGTTTCCACGTGGGGAGGTTTAATGAGAGATGAAGAGTAGAAGAGGGGAGGAACAAAGGCCAGCCATGAGCTTGTGGAGGGAAGGCGGGGAAGGGGAGAGAAGGGACAAAGAGGAAGAGCAGGGAAGAGAAGAGAGCAAAGAGCAAGAGAGAGCAAGAGGGGGTCAAGCAGCCCCTTATATAGTGTCAGGCACAGCCGGCTGTTGCCAGGCAACTATGGGGCGGAGCATACCTTGCTGTTGCCAGGCAACTGTGGGGCGGAGCATACCTGGCTGTTGCTAGGTACATGTGGGGGTGGAGCTTAGATAGAATACCAACAGCTAACATGCTTGCCCTTTGGCCCACAAAAAATCCAGCCAACTTGAGCCAGGGAGGCAGCTCAGTCAATAAAGTGCTGTGCCTGGCCAGCGGGGAGCAGAACTTCAATCCCCAGGACTCTTAAGACCAAGGATAGTAGCACCCACTTGCCATCCTGCTA